>NW_026923152.1:0-21243 GCF_032062105.1 Saccostrea cuccullata
TCTTTGCGCATGTTGAATCATAAGAATCATTTTTGAATCCCATATCAAGACAACCTTCACTTAAACCTTGCGTCTTTCTGTACCAAATTTCCGTTACAGTTGTCTCAGCGACTAAATATTGCAGATGCCAAAAATTATTGCACATTCTTTCTGTTGGCATGCCAAATGGTGGTGTTAAACTTTGCTTTAGTCGTGGAAATTTGTCAAATACAACAGAATCTTAGTAAGGATCATTCTCTATAAGGCCGTTTTGCGGCCTACAATGACTTCAAATTTTCAGATAGTATTTTTTCCATTAAAAATTGCATGAATCACTAGGCTTATGTTCCAATTTAATGATAAATATCGGTTGGTTAATAATACAATAGTATTTTTAGTGATATAGGGTTACAAAGTAAGGTACTGTCGGTCCGTATTAGCATTAGAGTAATGGGAAAACTCAAGAGGGTGGCTGTGTTAGATAACTCATACGCATATCATAACCACCTTTAACCAAAACCAAAATTTGCATGTCAATTTCTAATAAACATAAAAAGTGACTACCAAATTATGAATTTGGTTAAAGATGGTTATGACATCCAAATAAAAACTTTTCGCTTCATTTTTACGATATTTGCTGAAAAAGCTAACTACTCACAATGAAGGATACCAGCTTATGTAGATTATTTCTTTTTATGAACTTTTGGTTAGAGTACAATTTTCTGATGATTTACTAAGACTTATATCAGCCATGCATATTTATTAAAAATAAATGTGAAATTTTTACTTAAAACATCTAAAATCAAAGGACTGAGAAGACTGGATGTCATGAAATTACAAGTGGAGACGTTTCATTGAAATGTCTAATAAAAATTAAGAAATAAAAACTTTTATAGGCTATAAGGTGTGAATATGAGTTATTTTTCATATTTATAATGATAGATTAGTTTATCTTTGTATGCTACTTGTTTGAATTCCGTTATCAGTATTGCATATATTCTTTGTATTTCCTAATGAGTACTGTATATGTTCTAGAAATGATAAAAGCCATCCTTGATGCGGTAAAATGCATTTCTATTTGTGTTATAGACTTTTTTCCTAAGAGTACACACATAATTTTTATATGGACACTTCCGTAGAAGTAACATGTGATCCATATTTTGTTAACTGCATGGGTTTTAATAGAGAGGACTCAATCTATTCATCACACTTCTCTGATAGCATTGATATAAGTTACGAGAACAGTAGTCCTGCCTAAAAAAATAAAATGGTAAGGAGGAGAGGGATTCCTATATGTAATATGTAATTTATAATTGAATGTTGCTTTACCCCATTTAAGGATTTTTGAACCAGATAAAGAGATCATCCACTTAAGGTCAAGTGTTTATGCATAGTTGCATCACTGTCCAACGCCTAACGCGGGACGGGACCTTTTTTAAAGATAATATCCTAAAGACCCATGATATTCACTTTAAATGCTAAAGACTTAGGTAGGGAACTGTTACCATCTGTGTAAAACAAGTTTTTGACGCTGCACTGGGAAGGAGACTGAATTTAACCTACAGGTTTCAAGAATGCGAAAGGAGCATCAAACCCTTAGGGTCCATTTTGCACCTGGGATGTTGTAGAATCTTAAGTCCGTATACTAGTATATACGAAAACTTCTGATATGCATAGTTGAAGGAACTGTAAAATTCTACTCTATTTTATGTTGTGCCGTTAGAAACGCTGGGGGGGGGGGGGGGGGGGGGGGGGGGGGCTCAACTTTTATACATGTAAATACATAAAGTTTAGGTGGCATTTTTAATTAAATATATCGTGCAACACGAGTAATTGAATAAAAGCAAAGCCGTTTTACGACGATATTTCATTTCACTTAGAGGTGTATATTTTAATTAATGCACCGCTCTGAGTTACAGATATATGTATTGACTATTTACATGCATATGGATAGTCAACATGTACTTGCATTGATGTTTTTATGCTGTTAATTCTTTATTTTTGCAATTGTTGAATTTCTTTTCTTAATTACTACTACAGTTTTATTTAATCACAATCAAAATCCATTCAGTGCTTTCAACATTTGATACATAACTTTTATAGGTCAATAGAAACTTAGAAACCTCATTTCTAAAATGGTTATTTTATGCGTAAAATGAGTAACACATCTATAGAAATGATATACAATTACAATATAATTATATATGACATACCCCCAGGTAATACCTTTAATTAAATGCTAATCAAACTTTTTTCAGCATCATACAGTGTGAATTTTGTAAAGATTTACGTTCAAAATATGCAAAATGTGGATGCATCGGATTTCTTGTCTTAAAAAATATCTTGAACATTAAATTTATAAAATCTTCCAATTTATTATTCATGTCTGATGTATTTCCGACATAAATAAACAATTTTTGATCATTTACATTCAAAAACATACAAAGGAACTTGATTCGAATAGACCCACCCTCAATTTTTCTTTAACTGACGTCCATTTTTTATTTCTAAATCACGTGACTTAGATGATCGATGTTGAAAAATAAACATCAAAATCATGAACTAGAATGATTATAGTTATATAAAATCACATTTTAAAGTGATTTTATCGTAGGCCGGAAAATGGCCTTATAGAGAATCAACCTTTTATCAAATTTTATCATTAATTTAAAAAAATGAAAGGATATGTGACATTTCAACACGTTTCAAATTTCTAATTTAAAAAAAAATTAGGAAAAAAATATTTTGTTGCATATTTTGATAACGAGATGGTATGAACAGTCCATTGTTATTTCATCAATGTTGTATATTATTTTGTGTTTATATCTTTTACTCATACTTTATAAATACAAAAATGAAGAAAATGATATACACACTGTAATTATCAAATATTTCTGGCTCATCATAGGCTGAGGTAGAAAACAGTATTAAGCATGAAGTAAATTATAGTAATTGTGGACAACGTTAAGGTTGCCATTAAGCTTGTATATAAACATTCGAACATTAGCATTATGGTCGAGGGTCCTATAGTCGTGCGGGTCCAGTAGTCTTGCACCATTTTTTTGTTGTCAAAAGTTGGTCACGTGCTATAATATTACGTCATAAACAACTGATTTTCAAAGAAGAGAGAAGGAAGTGCCAACTCTAAAACAAAAACTTAAATATGCGGAGGAAATATTTATTAATTAATCAATTAAACATAAGCATCAATAAAAGCCGCCATTTTGCTAATAATCTCTTATAAGTTTCTAAATATAGACTCTACCTGCACGCAAGCGCCACCTATGGACACGGCGAGCACATGGCTAATTAGTATAATCATACGTGATGGTCACAGGGTATTTCATTTTTTTCCTTTTGTCAAGAATTCTAAGAGATGACTTAATGAAAATGCTATAGTCCTTATACTGAAATTTGTAATTATTACGTAGGAATACTTGTAAATAAAGAGTGATGAAAAACTTGTGACTTATTTTAGAAAAATAATCGTAAACCTAAATAAATCAAATAAATTCCAAAATTGATTGAATTGATCTTTGTGAAATAACAAAGTCACATAAAATTTGTTTTTATTTGGTTTTCGTTTTTCTTGACCCAATATTTGCTGCTACATTCGAGCGCACGACTACTGGTCCAAAACAAATATGGCCGACGGAAATCTCACTTGTTTTGTGCCCCGATATTAAATTTAATAAAGCACTTAGAAATATTTTAATAACAAGGAAATTAGACAATTGCACGGTAAGTTAAAATATCAGATGAAATAACCGTACTTTTCATTTATTTGTACTTATCACTGATACTCTCTTAAGAGCACGACTACTGGGCACTCGAGGGAACTATAACTTCCTTCCTCTATAACGTGTTGTGATGAGAGTCTGTTGAGATGAGAAAATAGTCAAATTTTTTAATAAATTTGAAACATAATACAGTTGAAGAAATATGCAATTTTTATAATTTTGGGTACATGTGGAAAGCTTTTATATCAATGTTGAGAACAATCTTCTACGTAAACACATGAACGTAAGTAACGTTATAATGTTAATGTATAGCCCCTTCTCTACAACATGTTATGCGATTGGATTCTTATTGTGGTTGAGATATGTGAAGATAAAATGCAGCATAACAAAACTGAGAGTATATGACACATGTCCATTCAATAAGAAACAAAAATATATGTAGACATAAAACAATAAGAAATGTTTATGTAAGCAAAGCTACAAATAATTGTGAGTTTTTCATTATAATGTAAACATCATCAACGGAACCATTTACATTTTTTGTCTGCTTTTGCATATTTATGGATTTCTTCATACGTGTTTGGGTGGTCAAGTTGACTTAGTTCTGCATAAGGCGAAATATTCCTGTCAGAGTAAAAATAATCATCAGAAATCTATCCTGGAGAAGGTCTTTAATAAAGTGAAAAAGTTTAATATATTAGTAAATAAGTTCATACATACATATCTTGCCCACTTTGTTTTGCTGAAAATTATAAGCTTATGAATTACTACCTTCCCGATAAAGTTATACTTTTTTTTTTTACATGTAATTGGATTGACATTTCATTTGTTAACAACAGCTTTACATACTTATGACAGTATTTACCCAAGGATGAATGTAAAGGTTTTTTTTTAATTATAACATTAGCGTTTAAAACGATGATTTCAAATACCGTGGTATTGGTTGGATATAAACATCGAATTGAACACCATTGAATTTCACCGTTTACTTTGTTCACATTACAGAGTTCGTATAACAAAAAAATTTCCCTTACATTTGTATATTTATATTACCTCGTATATCAACAGATGGGAATTCGTTGTAATAGTCTTTGTCATTTGGGTTGTCTACAGCTGTCCCTTTCTCTGTAAAAGGTTAAATATATAACAGAGGATTATTTTTAAAAAGATGTCATATCAAAGCAATATTTATAGGTTTCGGTAAAAACACGGTCTTTCTATTTATGTATTTTTAACGTAACATATGCGATAAAAAATATTACTTTTTACTTTAAAGAGAGCAAAAAATGACATTTTCATTTATTTGAAATGTGAAGTTTAAATAAACTTTTTTTCTGGGGTGTTAAAAACACATAAACGACCAAGAAAAGAATTTACATTTACTTACGCTGCATTTTCCTCCAGATAATAAAGTTTAGGACACGAATAAACAAAATAATTAAAATACAGACAACCACACTTGTAATGGTTATTGTGTAGTCATTTTTACATGTTTCGGAAGACTGTGCCTGCAAAAATTGGACAAAAGAAGACTACAATTTATATGTGGAACATTTGCAACATAATGATGTATTTAAAGTTAATCATAAAATGAAATTGGTTTCAACTTTAGACAAGCTAATTCAGAGAATTCGTGTCCCCCGCTTAGGGAAAAAGTCGGCTCCCCCTGACTGAATTTGTAGAATTATTAAATGTATACATGTATACTGAAGGAAATAAAATACATGTATGTCAATATGCATATAAAGATTTGATTGCTTATTCTTTATTATGTGTATAGAAGATTTTTTTATATGGAATATTTATCATACTGTAATGATGATTTTATAACCTCATAAATTTTTCATTTCACATGCTGAATACTATCATTTAGTAAAAAAAAAAGTATTAAAAAAAAAAAAAAGAAAAAAGAAAGGTTCGACCAAGATTCGATCCCGGGACCTCTCACATTTGAAGCGAGAGACATAACCACTAGACCACGGAGTCGCTGTACATGGAGTGAAGTATATGCAGAACTGAAGTCACATACATGTATATATTCATGTTTTCATGTTCGGTATTCTCAAAATTTTACACAATCCATAGTGTTTGATTTATTTAGTCTTTATTAAACAGTTCTAATAGATGTGATAAGAACATAAAGTCCGCCGAGAACCTGTTTTATACGCAATAACTCTCCTCCTGCGCTAAAAATAGCGACATGTAATACTATAAATATTAATAAAACAAACGGGGCGGGGCACTTTGAGAGGGGCGAGAGACGTCCTAGGGAGTTTTGGTATAAAATTACATTGCATAAGCTCAAAATCTTCTTGAAATATCGCCCGGAAATGATAGTGTTACACACAGACAGAATGTATAAATAAACGACCTTGAACTTTGACCTTTTGACCTCAAAATCAATAGGGGTCTTCTTTAGGCCACAGGGAGTTGTTATGTAAAATTTCATTGCGATAGCTCAAATGGTTCTAGAGATATCGTGTGGAAACGAAAGTGTTTTAACAGACAGAATTTGCTTATTTATGACGTTGACCTTTGACCTTTTGACCTCAAAATCAACAGGGGTCTTCTTTATACCATATGGAGTTGCTATGCTAAATTTCATTGAAAAAGCTCAAAGGGTTCTCGAGATATCGTGTGGAAACGAAAGCGTTACAGACAGACAGAAAGACGGTCGGACGGACGGACGGACAGACGGACGGACGGACAAACCCAAATTAATATCCCCCACTTTTCAAGCGGGGGACAAAAAACCCTTTTAAATAGTCTAAAGGCATATTATTTCATCATCTATTTTCAAAAATTCTTTTTATGTTGCTATATCCTTCATATGATTTATTAATTACATTACCTGCGCGTATGATAGACAGCGTCCAGATTCGTGATGACAAGTCTGGCTGACACACTCTGTACTACAGGTCTCTTTGCAATTGACTCCCCAGTACGATCGTCCACAAACTACAAAATATTAAAAGGTTAAAGAACTTTCAGGTCACCCGGTGAGTCAATCTCACTGTCCCGCTAAATCAAACTGAAAGAAAACATAACTAGGTGTTTCCTGACAGCACAGGACACAAAAATAATATACAAGCATAAGAAGATGAAATGAAAAAGAAACGACAGACAGACAAACAAAACAAAATATTACATATGATTATTTTATACCATTTGTACAAAGAAGCCCGTGGTATCCTACAGAACACCCTCCTGGACATGTACCGTTGATTTGGTCACACGTGGTATTGTTCATACAGTGTCCACAGCTTTCATTGCAGTTATAACCATACTTTGCATCCTCACACGCTAATCAATGAATAAAACAATTTTTCTTTCTTTCTACCAAAAACTTTTTCTAGTGCAAACACAATATTAAAAAATAGTTTAAACTTAATTCGAATCGTATAAAGTATTTTTATTGTAGATAACTAGAGTGTACTACCTTTTGCAAATGCAATGATTTTGACAAAAATTTGAATATCTACTTGTAGTTTGAGAGATTATAAACAAATAATTAAAGAGAAATAAAATTCAGAATATGTAAACGAAATAAGATAAGTTACTGTGGTCTTTGTTTTGTGTGCATGCTATTGTTATAGATTAACATATCAATAACCAAGTTACACACAAATTCTCCCAATCCTCATCCCAACAAAAACAATCATACCAATGTTGCAGAGGGATCCCTGGTATCCTTTAGAACATCCTTGTAAGCAAGAACCGTTGATATGATGACACTGTTCATTGTTTAGACAATGACCACATACTTGATTACAATTAACACCATACATTCCACTGTCACATGCTGAATATAAATAAAAAAAGGTTTTGAAAGAAATCTTAAATAGGAACTCATGCAACAGAATCGGTTTTAAACTTTACTCGGTACATGCCAAATCAATCGCTCAATTCCAGCGTGAAAGAGTATTGCAAAAACCTTTTAAAAAGGAAAAATAAAAGAATACACATTATTTTTTACCTTATATACTTTACATTATCTCAATTACAATGCCAATTATAAGAAATATACCCCTTTGACTAATAAAAATATCATTTCATGAAAAAGTTTGCATACCAATATGGCTCTTTCAAAAACTGATGTTCATAAACATTTTTTTTTTAATTCTCAATTACACCTTATAATTGACATTAGAATTGAAAACACGATACCTTTGTCACAAAGCAATCCCTTGAAGCCTACAGAACACCCTCCATAACATAAACCGTTGACGTGGTTGCACTGAATATCGTTAATGCAATGTCCACAGCTGTGATTACAGTTGTTTCCATACATACCTCCATCACACGCTATTTTTTATTAAGAAATTTCCCTTACAATTAGTGTTTTGATTTGAAAATAACAATTCTACATTTAGAAGTAAATATGTGAATATGCCAAATATATATTTACTGTGTTTGAGGAAGAAGCAGTGATGGTAATACTATACCAGAATTGCAGAGAGATCCTTTGTACCCATTAAAACATCCCTGTAAACAAGTACCGTTGATATGATGACATTGTTCATAATTAAGACAGTGACCGCAGACTTGACTGCAGTTTAGACCATACATCCCACCATCACATTCTAGATATTTTAAAGGTTTTATTTAACTAGTATCATATAACATACAGAGATAACGTACAGTATTCAAGATCAAAAGTCCATAAAACAATATAAAACAGGAGAAGAGCAAACACGGACATCAACAACATCAGAGGTAGGATCAAGTGCCATATCATTTTCTCTGTTTTATTTAATATGTTAATGTTTCTATTCTTTTATCAAATAGTTTTCTTCTATAACTTTTGCAAAACTTAATAAATATGTAATGTATATCATTATGGTATATACAAGTGACGAAATATTGATATCCCTTGTAAAAATTAATTAAAAAGAGATTAATTACATGTAGAAATTACCTGTCTTGCAGAGGGGTTCCTTGTATCCAGGAGAACATCCCTGTAAACAAGAACCGTTGATATGATGACACTGTTCATTGTTTAAGCAGTGACCACAGGTCTGGGGGCAGTTTACACGGTACGTTCCTCCTTCACATTCTGTAGATAAATTTTGAAAATGGATTCATAGTTCATCATTTCTTTTTTCTCAGTTCTTTCCTTTTTTCTGTATATAGCAAAATTTAAAAAAAGGCATAAATGTTCAAGATGAGGAAATGATTCTCTCTGGTGGGTCTGCATTCATGGGAATAATATTCATAAACGATAATACCTTGCTGTGGTGGATAAATCATTTAATGGAAGATCCATGATTGTCAAGTATAACAGCCAGAAAGTTAATATTTAAAAATTATATCAATCACTACACGTAAAAAAGTCTTCAAAAGTGAAAACTAAGTAAAATAAAAATAGCTCTACTTTTTCAAAGCCTTGTGATTACTATAATATTGTTTCTAATCTCATCACCAATTCAAACATTCTTAATATTGAATCCCTAAAAATTCTTGTTTGTTTTGGAATAGTTACTTTTTGGAAGTACACATCAACTTTTTTTAGAATGTTGCCTAAATTATTTCTTAATTATTGGTTTCTATTCTCAATGAATGAGTCTTGTGCCTCCATATGTTTTCACATTTGTATTTACAAGTACCTTTGTCACAAAGGAATCCTTTGAAACCTGCAGAACACCCTCCTAAACACGTACCGTTGACGTGATTACACTGTGTATTGTTTATACCTGCAACCATTTTGATTGATTAGATTTTCCTGGTGTTTTGACTAATACACTGCGTGAAAATTTGGCTTTACAAAATAAGTAAAGATAATGTAAATTTATTATTTACAATGCCTTTAATTGGCTTTTCTGAAAAAAGTCAAAGTTGGAAAAGGTAACCTTTACATTAACTTTACATGCACTTAAATATGATGTAATGTCCCACATTGTCTTGACTTTACAAAAAAGTAAAGTTAATATTTACAACCATTAAACACAGTATTTAGGATATATTAAATCTGATAATTACAGACCTTAAATTTAATTAAATACCATCTTTAATAACCACAATCTGATAATTACAAACCTTAAATTTAATTGAATACCATCTTTAATAACCACAAAAGTTAATAATTTCCGTTTTCAATTCCAGTGAATGAAGCCTTATTCAAATTATGAATAAGATTTTTCTTCCAAATTGATAAGTTGCGGAAATGTAAACATCATAATTAATATACATATTAAGAAAAAGCTGACTTTAACTTTGTTTATTACAATACAAAACATTATTTTTTATAAACATAAGATCAAAAGCATCGAGATTCTTGGCAGTATATGTTGCACACATCCTATCTGGAAATCACATACACATCAAAGACAGAGTTCATTTCACAAATATGTTTTTTGTATGTGACATGTTTTATAATAAAACCAACTGCATGTACATTCTTGAATTTAAAGTTGTGAATCAACATAAAACTATGTCCTCTTTCTTGTGGATATTGGTTTTAGTGGAAATCAACAACTGTCAAAATGTTTTTGTCACACCTCCCTTTTCAAAGTTCAAAACTTTTCTCCCCATGCAGGCTTTTTCCTAATGCTTTTCCTAAAAGAAAAAAAAAGTATTTTTTTCAGTGCCATGCATAAGTATAAGTATAAATATTTTCAACAGTGTCTGTGTTATCAGAATTCACAATACCATAATTAATAAAAATAAAAGCAAGGCACAACCTTACTAATAAATAAACAGTTCATACATGACCTTTAACCTCAAAAAGCAAAAAATGTAAAAATTTTAATTTAATAAGATGAGTGGAACTCTTGTTATTGACATATTATATGAAGAATCAATGGGTTAGGTCATGTATCCCTTATCACAAAAAGCCTATAAATTACAATTTGAGAAATATGTATTTTTTAAGGGTACTACACAAAAACAAATCCCTGAAATATTGAGAAATCATAGGTTTCCTGACTACTCAGTTGTCAGTTTACAAAGAGAACAATATAGTGCTACATACCGTATAAGTAGAATTTTAAGCGAGGATTTAATTTTGGCATTATTAGCGAGGGTGTTGAGGTCGCTAAAATTAAATATCGCTAAAAATTAATTGCGTTTTATTTGTATTAGTTTCTTAAATGTGCATTTTAAAGTCGCTAAAATAGCATATCACTAAAAATAAATTACCAGTTTTAAAGGACAAATCGTAAAATTTGCATCTTGCTAAAATTTCCACTTATACGGTATTTACTTTAGCTGTACATTTATACAGAATAATACTGAAGTTATGGTTTAGGATATATGTACCTTTTTCCCCAATCGCATGTTTCAGCTCATGAACTTTTTCCTGATATGGAACAGTAAAAGGACTTTAAGTGAGAGTCTCAAATTGAAGATGACAATCATGCTGAAATAGAATTCATACCGTGATTAACATTTTGTACATATGGACAAATATAGTCAATATTTAAAAAAAAAAATTATGAGTTTGAAGCAAACTGCTGCACTTGGTCACCAGAGAATGAATTGATTTTGAAAATTAATACACAGTGCAATCACAAATAATAGCTATGAATTGACAAACACACTTATGTTATTTTTTATCAAGAAAAATCTAAATTTAGTTCTAAACAATACTTGCCATTTATAATATGAAAGTTGAAAACCCGCCTCTTCTTCATGACAGATCTTTTAATTTTCTCATGGTAGGCTGAGTAGCTTGAGACTATACAAAGGAAATTGAACATTTTTTTTTTACAAATATATGACGATATTGACTCCCGAGCAAGTCAAGCACTAAATAATGTAAATGTTTGTTCAAGTAACAGATTTCATGAAATTTATTTTTAAAATGTGCTTGTACCAAAGAACACTGGGATCCTCAATCTGGGTAATCATGTTTTGTTGTCTTCCTCGCCCCGTCTTGATGTTTTCCCTTCAACAATCTGCATACTGCATTCACAATACCTGTGATTTAAGAAAATGGACACAGTTTAAAATACAAAATGATATAAATAAAAATAAATAAACTCTCAAAGTTGAGAGTTTATGTATATAGGTGTAGTACTTTTCTTAAACATTATTTTTCTTGCCTGATCAGAATCTTTATTAAAGCAACTTTTAGAGTGTAGTTAACATGGTTAATGTAGTTACAATTTTTAAAAATTATTTTACATTTATCAATCCGGAAGACAAGCCCCTATGATTCATATTTACACCTTTACAGAATAAAGTGACGCACATAAACATTTAATCCCCAAATTATCAAAAGTACTTATCTAATATCCTAGCAGAAAATAACATACAAAGCGTCGTTTTCTGTGACTTTGATTAGTTTCATTCTTTCACAACATGCACAATGTACTGATCTGAAAGTGAAAGTAAAAACGACTGGAAATCGTAAACAAACCTTTAGAGCATGCCAACCCGGGAGTTCGAGCAGTTGTCAAGGCAAGAATCTTCTTAAATCTAGATGAAGTGTCAAAAAAATACCACTGGTTTCAAACTTCGTCAAAATAACGATGCAGACCCGCTCAACTTGATTTGAAATGATTGGCTATTCAACCGAATACACAGTGCCATATTTGGGTTACTGTTCAGAGGAATTCTGGATGTTTCGGGACCGCGACGTTTCGGGACCCCGACGTTTCGGGACCTGACAACACGTTTCGGGACTTGGGTTAACACGTTTCGGGACTTGGGCTAACACGTTTCGGGACTTCTATATATTTTGTTAAGGAAATGAAATAAAACTTGTTCACTTTTGTATATGTATAATTTCTCAGTTTTATACACAATTTATCATTTAATTAAGAAGCACAGATTGGAATATTAGTTTGCATGCGGCATGGAGCACGCCTGCCGAGAAAATCAATCGCCCGCAATGTTGTCTCTACATTTCTTATTACAGCATTTGATATACATGATATATTACCTTTATAAAGTATTTGGTTCGCCAAATTTAATTAAAAAAATATATTTTAGAATTAGGCTATGTATTGATTTATTTATAGTGTTTGATACGAGAGTTTGCAGAATTAAAACTGGGAGACAGTCGTAACTGCTGTGCGAAGACCACGGACGTGTTTTTACTTCCAAGACTTTCTTTCTCTCCATTTTAATAACAATTTTAAGTGTTTGATTTCATATTTGTTTACAGAATTAACAAAGGCTCAAGCTAGCACATGTATAGAATAGAAATGCGTCTTGATCGTATAGTGGGTTATTTAGACTCTGTTATTAACTATAGAAATATATTATAACGTACAGTACACATGTGCAGTAAAAACTTTACGTTTTACGGGTAGTTGTTATGTTTACTGTGTATACACAGACTACAAATCTCAATGAAACTTAATTATCGATCTTCGTATATACCCGACCAGTGCGTAATATTATGTGATGTTACATAATTAGGTACATGACACACTGTTTAAATGATACTGTAAATAAATACTAAATATTATTTAATTTGCAAAATATTAAATTTTTCATTTTACATGTACGTTGTAAAAGTGTTTAAAAGACATTCCAGATTTTAAAAAAAAATGACTACGTTAACAGGTCAACTTAAATTTTATTTTTTATTAAATTTCCACCTAGCCACATTAAATAGATAAAGCTATGATGAAATTTAGAATATTTTTAAAGACATTATTTCAAACGATATCAAATGAAATCATGTTGTTTATACCATTTAATATTCTTTTTTTTAAAGTATGGTATTTTTTAAAAATCTACATGTAGGGAAAATATTCTCGCAACATTTGTAAAATATGTTTATTTACAATGTTTTGGAAACTTTAAAAATGTTTTCGTAACATTTCCAGGGAGGAATCTTACAATAGATACTATTCTAAAACTTTTTGAAAAAAAAAAATTTGAAACTGTTTGGGAAAAAAATAGAGAAAATCAATCAAAACATTTTGAAAACCTTTATATTTTATTGAACTTTTGATGATGGGAAAATTGTTACTATTATATAAATATAAATATTATATATATATATATAAATATTGTTTGATTTGTAATTATTTCATTTACCAATAAACAAACGATATTTTTTTGCATATTTTTAGATTTTTATTTTCTTAAAATAATTTCAATAGAAACCACACAATCTTTTCAGTCCCCATTACCGGCGGCGTCTTTATACATGTACGTAACACTTCCCTATGGGATATGTGTACCTGGTCCTAGTTGTTGTTTTAACAATTCACTGACATATTTTTAAAGATATATTCGACGGTAGCTGGAGATCACTTGAATATTTTAAAATATATATCATCAACCTGAGAAGATTAAATTTTGGACCCCCCCCCCCCCCACTACACACACAAGAAAAAATAACTAATTAAAAACAAGAGGCCCATGGGCCACATCGCTCACCTGAGTAACTTGGGTGATGCAGATCTTTACCAGATTCCCCCTCTTGTTATACCTATCATGCCCAACAACCCCCTTCCCTTTTTATTTTAAAACTTTAGAATCTACACTACCCAAGGATGCTTCCACATAAGTTTCAGCTTTTCTGGCCCAGTGGTTCTTGAGAAGAAGATTTTTAAAGATTTGTTCTATATATTTCTATGTAAAACTTGGATTCCCTATTGTGGCCCCGCCCTACCCCCAGGGGTCATGATTTTAACAATTTAATATTTATACTACCCAAGGATGCTTCCACATAAGTTTCAGCCTTTCTGGCCCAGTGGTTCTTGAGAAGAAGATTTTTTAAAGATTTGTTCTATATATTTCTATGTAAAACTTGGATTCCCTATTGTGGCCCCGCCCTACCCCCGGGGGTCATGATTTTGATAATTTAATATTTGCACTACCCAAGGATGCTTCCACATAAGTTTCAGCTTTCCTGGTCCAGTGGTTCTTGAGAAGAAGATTTTTAAAGATTTGTTCTTAATATTTCTATGTAAAACTTGGATTCCCTATTGTGGCCCAACCCTACCCCAGGGGGTCACTGATTTTAACAATTTAATATCTACACTACCCAAGGATGCTTCCACATAAGTTTCAGCCTTTCTGGTCCAGTGGTTCTTGAGAAGAAGATTTTTAAAGATTTGTTCTGTATATTTCTATGTAAAACTTGGATTCCCTATTGTGGCCCCGCCCTATCCCCTGGGGTCATGATTTTAACAATTTAATATCTACACTACCCAAGGATGCTTCCACATAAGTTTCAGCTTTCCTGACCCAGTGTTTCTTGAGAAGAAGATTTTTTAGTAACCCGACCCTATTTTTGTCTTTTCTTGATTATCTTCCCTTGTAAGGGGACTTGGCCCTTCATTTTGGGAATTTAAACTCCCCTTCACCCAAGGATGCTTTGTATTAAGTTTGGTTAAAATTGGCCCATTGGTTCTTGAGAAGAAGTCGAAAATGTGAAAAGTTTACAGACGGACGGACGGACAGACGGACGGACAGACGGACAGACGGACGGACGACGGACAAAATGTGATCAGAAAAGCTCACTTGAGCCTTCGGCTCAGGTGAGCTAAAAATTGATAAGAAATAAAAAGAAATCAATACAAATATTGTAAAGATTTATTCTTATTCGTCTATTATGAAAAAAAAAACCCATCAAAGTTTATCTTTACGAAAATTTTTATTTTATATATACATAAAAATTATATATTACGTACTCTGTGTACTTAGAATAATATGCTATATCACCATAATAAAATAATTTGTTGAGATCCCGAAAAAATTTCTTCTTATTAAAGAGCAAAGGTATCTATGGCGATTAAATTATAAAAAAAAATTATTTTATAAAGTTTAATGTCTGTCCATATATTTATCTAATGATACATTAATAAAATAAATAAATAATTTTAGCTAAATATGTTATTTATTTCAGTATTTATTGAAATCCCGAAAAATTTAACCCAAGTCCCGAAACGTCTTGCCGCAAGTCCCGAACCGTTTTATCGCTAGTCTCGAATCGTCGTGTACCTAGGTCCCGAAACGTCGGGGTCCCGAAACATCTTGCACCCGTTCAGAGTAGATCGTTCGTTTTACATTCGAGAAGAGTTTACATATTACTTGAATGAAGAGGATAACATAATACTGAGCTGAAAATTGTGTGTAAAGTATGTTTTCAGTGTAGTTTACAATATAAGCTGTAAATGTGCAGGAGATTTTATTGATGTTGAAGCTTGTAAACAAAACCAATAAACGTAGGACTTAGTCACGGCAATGTATGGGAACCAGAGCTGGGAACCAGTCTAGAAGGCAAAGAAAATTCCGCCAAGTAAACAACAAAGAAAGGGATTTGGGATGTTGTCAGTTGTATACATTATGTGTGCTGGTGACTGCAAGGTAATACATGTGTCTTATTTGTTGCAAATAATTCGTTTCATTTTATAATGGAAATTTATCCGTCCCAACCAGTGGCGTAGCATCGTTTTTGAAAGCAGGGGGGGGGGGGGCAGGGAAAAATAAGTTAGGTTTGGAAAAAAAGGGGGGGGGGCAGAAATATAACTAATCTGACTTCAAAATTCCTTCCTCTGTTCCCCCAAGTACATGTAACACTCTTCGCTCTCATTTTTTTTTTTAATTTTCATTGTATATTTTTTGTAGAAGCAAGGAATGTGGAGCTAATGCATGCTGCTAAGGATGGAAAGGTCTTGTGTTTATTGTTTTTTCCTGGTTCCTGAGACACCAGTCACAGTTGTACTTATTTCCATTTTAGGTAATGTCTTTGGAGTTTTTTTTTAAGTAGAGGGAACAATGCATTTTTCATTCAATATAAAGCTTCGCTCTCATTTTTAAAAAAAAATTTCATTGTATATTTTTGTAGAAGCAAGGAATGTGGAGCTTATGCATGCTGCTAAGGATGGAAAGGTCTTGTGTTTATTGGTTGTGCCTGAGACACCAGTCACAGTTGTACCTTATTTCCATTTTAGGTAATGTCTTTTGAGATTTTTTAAGTAGAGGACAATGCAATTTTCATTCAATATAAATGTAAAATTCTAGAGATAACTTTTTTCAACATTGTTGGATACTCACTACATGGTTTTATCTAAAGAAAAGTATTTAAAACATTTCCTCACATTTTTTAAAGAGGCCAGGTATGGTGAAGAGATAATTCATTTTTTATTCAAAATCTTATTTTCCATGCATTTGTACAGGGAGTCTATATACACTTGAGAGGTGAGCGTCAGATTTGATTTCGAAGATGGATGACTTTCAGATGTTGTGATGAAGATTGTTGAAAGAGATTATCAACATAGAACCAATCCATATGAATGTGCAAGTCAGGTGAGGATTGGACTTCAACATTTAATCAAGAGATGTTTATATACTGCTAAGCTTAGTGAAAGCACACCATAAACATTTTAAGTATCTCATTAAGTTTCATGGAAATTACAGATGTATCAATATCATATGTTTGACATTGAGTCGCTTTGTCTAAATTTCCATTATGTTAAGTTATACATGTTTTAAGTTACTTAAGTATGTCTTCAAAAGCTTGTGCTTTAATTTCAATAGAAGGAATGAAAACCTATTTAAAAATTGTATTGTTTTTCTTTATAATTTTGAAAATTATTATTATTAGGACTTGTACAACACCTGAGTACCCAGATGACTGTTGAACTAATTGATGAACAAGAAAAGATGTCAGAGAGGGGAATCCAATACAGATGTCATGATCAAGAAAATTAACTGTTATCAATGATATGATCAAGAATTTGTAAACTTGTAGCTTATCTGTAATATAACTCTTCAATACTTAATTGTTCACACATTATCATCTTATCTGTACATTAACCCTCCCCTCTTATATAACCCCCTGCTGTTCGTAATGACCTGTGTATTGATTCCTGATCTTAAGGATGTTATAATGTGCTCCTGATCATCAGGAGCGGATCTTGAGTAAATATATAGTGCGACAGAATTTTAGAATAAGATAGGAAATATAGAAGAACTGTTAGAGATAGATAAAGTTACTTACTTACTTGGAATATTACCTAATATTTCTTGGATTTATATGTACATGTGATTATTTAACTTGGATTTTATTTTTAGTGAATTATTTTTCCTGAATGTTTTTATTTGTGATGTGCTATGTAAATAAACTGTAGACTAGAATTTCGGCATCTTTTTTCAAGATATGAGGAACAAGGATAAATTGATCTATTCATGCAAATTGACATTATGAAATGTGTTATAAGACCGCCCGATCCGGCGCTACAAACTAACTAGGAAATATCTTGGAGATTTCTAGATGAACATGCAAGCATTCATGGTTTTAATTGTTATTCATACAGAGTTTTTGCATAAATTCAATTTTCAGTTCAGTAATTTAAACTGGATGTGTGATTTTCAGTATAGTTTATATGTAAAATGAATATGTTACTTATTTTGATTGTCAGTTTCTCAACAGGACATAATTGTAATTTAATTATTTGCAGAACAAAACACACAGAATTTTTTTTCTCTTTGTGCATCATACACTTGTCTTATCTGTAATATAACTCTTCAATACTTAATTGTTCACACATTATCATCTTATCTGTACATTAACCCTCCCCTCTTATATAACCCCCTGCTGTTCGTAATGACCTGTGTATTGATTCCTGATCTTAAGGATGTTATAATGTGCTCCTGATCATCAGGAGCGGATCTTGAGTATATATATAGTGCGACAGAATTTTAGAATAAGATAGGAAATATAGAAGAACTGTTAGAGATAGATAAAGTTACTTACTTACTTGGAATGTTACCTAATATTTCTTGGATTTATATGTACATGTGATTATTTAACTTGGATTTTATTTTTAGTGAATTATTTTTCCTGAATGTTTTTATTTGTGATGTGCTATGTAAATAAACTGTAGACTAGAATTTCGGCATCTTTTTTCAAGATATGAGGAACAAGGATAAATTGATCTATTCATGCAAATTGACATTATGAAATGTGTTATAAGACCGCCCGATCCGGCGCTACAAACTAACTAGGAAATATCTTGGAGATTTCTAGATGAACATGCAAGCATTCATGGTTTTAATTGTTATTCATACAGAGTTTTTGCATAAATTCAATTTTCAGTTCAGTAATTTAAACTGGATGTGTGATTTTCAGTATAGTTATGTAAAATGAATATGTTACTTATTTTGATTGTCAGTTTCTCAACAGGACATAATTGTAATTTAATACACAGAATCTTTTTTCTCTTTGTGCATCATACACTTGTAAACGTTTTACACCATCTTGGTTACATATTTTTAGGTCACCTGAGTAAACTCAGGTGACCTATTGCTATCTGTTTTCGTCCGTCGTCGTGCGTCGTGCGTCGTCCGTCGTCCGTTAACATTTGAACATTTTCAGCTTCTTCTCTGCAACCACTGAACCAATTTCAACCAAATTTGGCACAAAGCATCTATGGGTGAAGGGGAACAAAAATTGTGAATTTCATGGTCCCTGCCCCCCTGGGGCCTGGGGGGTGGGGCAAAAACTACTAAAATAAATGCAATCTTTAAAAATCTTCTTCTTTACTCCTGGACATCAAGCAGTTAAATTGTTTGCATGATTGTAATCAGCATTGAGTCCTATACCAAAATTGTGAAATTTATGGCCCCAGGGTGGGGGGTTCTAGTGCTAGGGTGGGGCTAAATAAGTATATAGTGAAAATGCATTATTTCTTTGAAAATCTTCTTCTCTGCTCCTGGGTATTAAATAAACTTACTAAGTGCATAGTTATGATGAGCAAGAGTGCCTCTACCAAAATTGTGAATTTTATGGCCCCAGGGTCAGGGGTTCTAGTGTTAGGGCGGGGCTCTATAGATTATATAGTGAAAATTCATGAATTCTTTGAAAATCTTCTTCTCTGCTCCTGAGTATTAAATAAACTAACTAAGTGCATAGTTATGATGAGCAAGAGTGCCTCTACCAAAATTGTGAAATTTATGGCCCCAAGGTCAGGGGTTCTAGTGCTAGGGTGGGGCTAAATAAGTATATAGTGAAAATGCATTATTTCTTTGAAAATCTTCTTCTCTGCTCCTGGGTATTAAATAAACTTACTAAGTGCATAGTTATGATGAGCAAGAGTGCCTCTACCAAAATTGTGAATTTTATGGCCCCAGGGTCAGGGGTTCTAGTGTTATGGCGGGGCTCTATAGATTATATAGTGAAAATTCATGAATTCTTTGAAAATCTTCTTCTCTGCTCCTGAGTATTAAATAAACTAACTAAGTGCTTAGTTATGATGAGCAAGAGTGTCTCTACCAAAATTGTGAAATTTATGGCCCCGGGGTCAGGGGTTCTAGTGCTAGGGTGGGACTAAATAAGTATATAGTGAAAATGCATTATTTCTTTGAAAATCTTCTTCTCTGCTCCTGGGTATTAAATAAACTAACTAAGTGCATAGTTATGATGAGCAAGAGTGCCTCTACCAAAATTGTGAATTTTATGGCCCCAGGGTCAGGGGTTCTAGTGCTAGGGTGGGGCTAAATAAGTATATAGTGAAAATGCATTATTTCTTTGAAAATCTTCTTCTCTGCTCCTGGGTATTGAATAAACTTACTAAGTGCATAGTTATGATGTGCAAGAGTGCCTCTACCAAAATTGTGAAATTTATGGCCCCAGGGTCAGGGGTTCTAGTGTTAGGGTGAGGCTCTATTGATTATATAATGGAAATACATGAATTCTTTGAAAAAATTTCTTTTCTGCTCCTAGGAATTAAATAAACTAAGTACATAGTTATGATGAGCAAGAATACCTCTTCCAAAATTTTGATATTATGGCCCTAGGGTCAGGGGTTCTAGTGATAGGGTGGGGCTCTATTGATTATATAGTGAAAATACATTAAATCTTTGAAAATTTTCTTCTCTGCTCTTGGGTATTAAGCAGATGAACTACCTATGTAGTTATGATGAGCAAGGACCCTAATCTTCCAGAATTGTGAATTTCAATGCCCCAGGGTCAGGGGTACCATAGGGGGGGGGGTCTACTTATATACTGAAACTGGATGAATTGTTTGAGATCTGCTCCTTGGTATTAATCAAATATTTTTGAAAAGCAAGGGTGCCTTTATAAAAATTGTGCAATGTGTGGATCTAGGTCCAAGGGTCAGGGGTTCAAGTGTGAAAGGGGCATTACTGATTATTGCTGAATATTACTGATTACTTGAAATGCATTTTTTGTTCCCCCACCCTGCCTATGGGTATTAAGTAAACAAACTAAGCAACTGCTAAGTGTATTGTTATGATGATCAAATGGTGCCTCTTTCAAGATTGTGAATGCCATAGCATCTTGCTTAAAACACTAATCAAATTAAATCGCTGGAAATTTGTTACATAATGCTCAGGTGACCTATAAGGCCCATGGGCCTCTTGTACATTTATGACATGTAAATCGATCAAACACATGAAAATACGTGAAGCTGGATACATATGCAAACATGCATCTACCATAACCTATTACATATTTTCCAAGGTGTGTGAAGTCGAGCACATACATGAAAATGTGTGAAGCTGGACACATACACAAATACACATGCATCTGCCACAACCTATTACATATTTTCCAAGGTGTGTGAAGTCGAGCACATACATGAAAATGTGTGAA
>NW_026923153.1:0-21248 GCF_032062105.1 Saccostrea cuccullata
ATGGTTAGCGCGTTAGTCTCAAAGCAGTCTGATACATTAGTATTTTATTGCTTGGGTTCGAATCCCACAAATGCCATAGAATATTTTTATGAATGAAATTTTTTAAAAATATTTATTTTTTCTCAGAAAAATGTTTTTTTTTTCTCATAATTTCATAAATTTCAATGATGAGATGTAAAATTAAATACTCAATTTATATATCAAATGTGATTTCTTAATATCTGACGCTATAGGCATTCTGCCCGCCTTATCCGCCCATCTTCTTTTGTTGGCCCACAGTTTGCTCAAAGATCTTTATTTTGTGTATGTTTCCAAATATTACTGTTTTGTTTTGCTATTCTTCTTTTACTGTTTTTGAAGAAATTCCTTTCAAAACTTTTATCGCCCATTCTTGTCGATCCCAACCCAGTCACGGGGATTGTGACTGGAAGACACTCACATCAACACATACTTCCTGGAGATGCTTCCATATAAACATCACTAAGACCGGCCTACTGCTTAACCCTATTGGATCCAGACGTGTGCATTTGCCCTTACAAGAATTAACTATAGAAACATAGTACAGTGTAAATACTCTGAAAATTTGATTTATCAATAATAAAAACCTAAACTTGTTTAACTAGCTAATAAAAAACCTGTGGAATCATGTTTTTTTTATTCCAATTTTGACATTTCATAAAATTTCATTGTCAAAATGAATTAAAGCTTTAGAAAAAAATGTATTAATGAACTGAAAATGAATTTTTAATGTCTCTCAGTTTGATAAATAAGCGATATATCCCATATATCTGCTCCATAAACTTCAATAACTATATCAATTTGTTAAGTTTATGAATTAAAATATTGCATTTGAATTAACGAATTTGTATTATTTAAATTAAAGTTAAACCAACCCACAAAAAACCACATCAGCCCCCTCGAAAAAAAAAAGGAGAAAAAGAAAAATTAGAATAATACTTTAAAAAATTTAAATTATTTGGATTACTTTAAAACTTTGATTAACTTTAGTAAGAACTTTGGAACTTTGATATACTATAGAAAAACTTTGGAAATTTGATTAACTTTATAAAATAAAAAATCAGGTATTTTTACATGCATTCAACATCATGCAATCAATATGTGTAATCTATTCTGATGTTCTAAATTCCAATATGATCTCTTTATAGGTGACAGTATTTTAAAAACCGGAACCAGTGGCTCCGATTTTTCCGGGATGTTTTTCTCCACCCCCGACACAGATAACGATAAGGCGAACAAGGGGCGTCTGTACCAAACATTGTAGTTGTGGGTGGTGGATGAACAAGTGCTTTCACGCCTGCCTCAATGGTCCTTGGTACCCCCAAACCTGGCTCGGTCCCTGGAGGCCTACAGTCTTGTCCGGGAAATATGTGACAGGGACTAAAATGCTCATAAAGCGTCATTAGACACACATCAACCAGGCATACGCGCGTAGTTTAGACATATATACATGTATTGTTTACCTGATAATCACAAGATCGTTCAAAAAATATGGGCTTTATTTTATAATTTCAAGTTTTTTTTCGTGTGTATGATACATCTTTATTAGTCTGTTTAACTTTTTAATTTTTTTTTGTTCATATTCATTTATTATACACCCTCTTGAAATGTTTGTGGCGGTAATGTCAGCATTTTCATTAAAATCATTATTTTATGTAAATAAATTCAAATGCTGACTGACGTTTTAAGTACATATTTATTATTGATCATTACATACTCACTGAATTGTCGACGGATTTTTACCGTTATTTCTCGATTATGACAAGGAACACAAGGTGTGTTAGACCGGTTGGCAGGGGATGCTTACCCCTTCATGACACCTCATGCCACCTCTCATTTGTGTTAGGTCGTGTTTATTCTGTTCTAGTTTTGTTTTGTTTAAAGGAAATTTTACGCTTGAATACTGTTCGTAGTCTATATATATTTCTTCTTAAAAGAATGAAAGAAAGATTGATGATCTAATAAATAAACCCATATACTAGATTGTTCAAATATTCGAAACTTTGTACATATGAAATGCGATACATTCTGACCTTAAAAAAATGGGCGTCGTTATCTTAAAGAATCTACAAGTCAATTATGTACATTGTAGTATTAAACATATGTTTCTATCTTACAGGTTTCTATTTTTCAGAACTAAGGAGTAACCATCGTAAGATAACATCGTAAGATAATTATAACGATATCATTAAAAATATCAATCAAAATAATGCGTTTCCTTCAATGACAAGTATAATATGGTCCCTCCTCGAAAAGGCAATAATTTCTATCACAATTATTAAGGCTAAACGACATGCAAACTTGATAGCTTTTATTCATTAAGGTAGGTAGAATAAGTCCAATATAGGCTGCATTTCTACAAAGATCCATGATAAAAGATGCTCAAAATGCATTTTTTGAACTGTGATATATCAAAACATGGATTATATCTACAAGCATTCAGAAAAATGGTGCAAAAAATTAAGTAGGATAGACACACAAAGAGTTGGAGGATCAGCATGAAGAACAGCTTAAAAGACAAATGAACAGGTGAGCTAGAAACATAATATTCTCCTTTATATACCTAGATTGCAAGTAAAAGATTAAAATTAATATCTTTAAAGCAGCAATATTTTTTTTATGTAGCGTACACAAGGAGGAAACAAGAAATCATTGATGTAACCATCGATTGTCGCCCGGAAATTATATAAAGTAAACAAAAAAAAAGTCTTGTTCATCAAACAGCTTCGATAAGTGTGAAAAGGCATGCGTCTATAATTAACAGAGACGATAGTTATGAATATTTTGAAAACTTGTACTCGGATAAAAATCGATCAAAAACAATATCATTTTAAACTTGATTAATTCCTCGAGTAAATATTGCCTGCATAAATCATAAGTTGAAGTTAAACACATGCATCATCTATATTTAAAAATGTACAACTTTTCAATTTTAGAATGTAAAACACGAACTGTGCAGAGTACGTTTTTATCCGAGAAGATAAATTCGACGTTCTAAAAAAGGGGGGACCTGTCGATTTTCGAAAGTAAATGATAAGCAATTTTATATATTTAATATGAAAAACATATTTTTACAGATTTATTTTATGGAAGAAAATATACTATGTATCTCGTAATTTATAAACGGAAAGACCATTCTGATTAACAATCTTTTTAATGTTAAGAAATCCTTTAATTCTAAATAACTACACCCACCCCAATTCCCATACACCAAACACTTAAACTTCTATGTATAGAGCAGCCCGGTTCTCCGGGCTGCAATACAATTCTTATGAAACATTTCTTATATTCAATTTATTTTTCATTTCTGAATGTCATTCTAATCTGCATGTCTTCCATTTGCAAAGCAGAAATAAATTAATAATGCCTCTTATCCAATAATAAGGAAATAAACTTGACTTTTGATGATGCAATAGCAAATTAAAGGAAGAATTAATTTAAATGACTTATTGAAACCTTTATAATATACTACATGTATGTTAAAAATTACAGCAATAAGTTTTAAGACTGGGAAAGTAACTAAATGAAGAAGCATGGCAAAAACAGTAGGTACGTAACTTTCAACACGTACAGAAATATACTTATTATAGAATTGTTTGTTTGATGCTTATTAGAATGCTTTTTTTTTCAAATGTTGAATAAAAATTGCGTTATTGTGGAAATAATGAAATTGTATGGACAAATCAATTTTATTATTCGATGTCATTCAAAGGTATTGGAAAGGATGGAATAATATTTAGAAAAAAATGGCAAATGAGGTATAACTTTAGGTACACGTTCTGATAATGCAAACAACTTTAATATAACATTTGTTTACCAATTAGAATAGAAAAATATACAATTTATCTGAAATCCCCAATAAAGAAAATTATTCAATTCTATCTCTGTAAGGGGTGGAGTGTGTATGGGGATCGGGGGAAAATAGGTAAGATGCTGAGATCTAACACCAAGGTATCTGGGTATGGGATAGGGGGCAATTATATTTTCATAGTAAAAATGTATATTAAACAAAAGGGCCCCGTGGGGATCCGGGTTAGAATATGTCCTCAGTACCCTCTTGCTTGTCGTAAAAGGCGACTAAATGGGGCTGTCCTTCGGATGAGACCGTATAAACCGAGCCCATGACACAGAAGGTGTGGCACGATAACGATCCCTCCCTGCTCAAAGGCTGTAAGTGCGGAGCATAAGCCCAAATTTGCAGCCCTTCACCGGCCATTGTGACGTCTTAGTGAAATATTCTGGAGATGGACGTTAAACAGTATACAATCAATCAATAAACAAAAGACTTAAGGGCCACATAGCTCACCAGAGTACTGTGGTTAAGAAAAAAGCAAAAATCAATTTAGTATTAAAAAGTGTAAATGCATAAGTGATCCCAATCTACCCCTAAAAGACAGAAAGGGTAAGGGGGAGTGGATACGATTTGAACAAATTTGAATCTTCACTATCTGAGGAAATATTATCACAAACCCATGGCATTGATGTTTTTGAGATTTTTCCTATACATTTCTATGTAAAATTTTGATCGTCCATTGTGGCCCCACCCTATCTCCGGGGGTCCTGATTTGTACAAATTTAAATCTACACCACCTGCAGATACTCCTATATAAATATGACAAATAATGGCGTTGCTGTTCTTGAGAAAAATGATTTTTACAAATTTTTATAAACATTATCAGTTAAAATTTTGATCAGCCATTTCGGCCCAAGTCTATATTATTGTGGGTCATTATTTGTACGAACTTGAATCTACACCACCTGCAGATGCTTAAATATAAATATCATCAATCATGGCTTTGCTGTTCTTGAGAGGAAGATATTTGAAGATTTTCCCTATACATTCCAATGTAAAACTTTGATCAGCCATTGAAGCCCCGACCTACCCCGAGTGTCATGATTTTAACTAACTTGAATATGCACCACTCACATCTAAGGATGCTTTCACATGAGTTTCATCTTTCCTGGTCCAGTAGTTCTGAAGATGAAGATTTTTCGCTAATTCATAATCAATTCCATTTGGAAGAGAAGAAGTGGTCCTTCTTTTGAGCAAACTTGAATCTCAATTTCCCAAGAATACTTTGTGGCAAGTTTGGTTAAAATTGACCCATTCGTTCTTGAGAGAAAGATGAGAATGTGAAAAGTTTACGACAACAACGACAACTACAACGACAACAACGGCAGACAGTGGACAAATTTTGATCAGAAAAGCTCACTTGAGCCTTCGGCTCAGGTGAGCTCAAAATGGTTTTGGCAATTGGAAAGGGCTTTTCGATTTCCACCTCCAAATACATCCCGATTTCCTTACGCCATACGGTTTATCAGATTATATTTATTAATCATCAGACAATTACAAAATAAGTGCATGATGTACAGAAAGAAAATATATTTACATAAAATACTTCCATACACTTAATTTATCATTATTCTGGTTTGTGCACAATATTCAAAAAGAAAAAAAAAAACAATCCCCAATAAATTACAGATGTGAATCGCTAAATGCTTCAATCAGCTTTCTAAGGGAATACGCCAATATAGCTTAGTTCACTCATATTATCAGTTGATATAATTTTATGTAACACATGTAGTTGTAAAAATTAATACATACTTCGTTTTTACCAAGATTGTCTTTTTAAAATGTATTTATAATTTCTTTTACTCATGATAAAGTGAATATTTTAAATGATACTTATCTTCAACCTCAATTTGACAAAATAAATCATAATCCATTCTCTCTAGCGATAAGAATAAGGCATTATGAATACAAAATGCTAAACTGTGTACTGCAATATTTTTCAAGCAATAATAGTCACTCATAAAGTAAATTCATTATTACATCATATTAGAATTGATATAAAGTTCGGTTTATGTTACTTAATTTTTCTATATGGTTTTGATTTGTGACTTGTGTAATAATATAGAGTTTCATGTAGACTTCTAATAACATCATTACTTTTTTTTAGGTTATCCTCCCTTTCATAATACATCTCAAGCAATGAACACTATCGATTCCATACCTAAGATCATTACCTCAGGTACAGATTTCATTTTATCTTTAATTCATATTTTAAGGCCTCAATTTTTCTTAAATTGATTGTGAAAGAAATCACAAATTAAGAATTTATTAAATATATTAGGTAAACCGGGTATATTTAATATATCCTAATATTTACAAAAACAAACAGACAACAAGTATTTTAAATAACTAGTGCTTTCAAGATAAGGGGTATATTTTATCGTAAATTTTGGACTGAGTAATAACTTAAGGGGGGGGGGGGGTCTCAAAAAAAAGTTGGGCAACATGCTCGTCGATGCAGTGTTTAAATGTTGGACAAGCAATTAGTATGAAAAATGTAAGTCAGCATTTGACTTCATAAACAGTATTTGCTGACCATAAAACTTACGAAATAATAACTTTAAACAAGAGTGTTGCTATTCTTGCTTTATCAACTTGTTTGTCAAAAATTTACTTATTTATAAAGATTCGTACACTGTTGTATATTTAATCTCAGGATCACTGGGATATATCATATCGACATGAGAATGGAAGTAACGATCGATTCTTAATTGACAATACGTTGTCCATATACTGTAAATGTATTATATTTAGCGTGTACGATATTTAGCGGAAAATGATTTTTAAACAAATTAGCGTATACAGCTGTATTTGATTTAGCGCATATTTTTGATATTCATATTCATGTATCATTGTTAAAGACATTTAGCGATGTACTTGAATTAGCGGAAGTATCATTCCGCCAAAAGCGCTAAAAAGAATACACAGGCAAATGTAAAACGTTTGCAGTATTTAAATGACACATTGAAGGCCAAATCAAGTGTTTTTCTCTTTTTACGTACATGTATCAGAGTTTGGACAAATTTTGCTTCATATGATAACAAAAATAGGCGCGCTTATAACGGGGCGCAATTGGTACCCATTGGAATTCCAATAGATTGTCGGGAAAACATGGTCTTAAACAACTATATAGATGTTGTCCATCAGAAACGAAGGCATCTTTTTGAGTTCAACTTCTGAGTAATTTTTATACAATCAGAATGTTTTTTTAACAAAATTATTTTGCAAATGACTAATGGTATGGTAAGAATATTAATAATTTTTATTGATATTGAAAAGACAGCTGTCAATAATATTAAAAAAGACTTTAATTCAGCGTAGGGTATGGTTACTTATATGTGTAAAGATGAAAAGTCATAATTTTTCAAGCTGATGATTTTGTTAAATATTGATTATCCAAACGTTCCTTAGTTTATTTACTTCATTACTAGTATTTTATGTAGTTAAAGCATTATTGATAGTTGATGACAATTGAAAATGCCAGGTAAGTGTCCCAAATTAATTAGTCATCCACGCTTGCATGTTACAGATAAGGAGTACTGTTAAATTCTTGACATTTGCCTGCTGAATTAAAGAAATCTGACAATCCTATATTGTGTGAATTTTCACTTTTGGATGACAAGAGATATGATTTTTGAAAACTCATTTTATATAGTCTCAAACTCTTTAAAAAGAAAATTTGGGGACAACGTTCGTTTGTGTTTATTTCCACCAGATATCTTATAAGGTTAACAGGCATCTTATTTATATAAAGGAATGATTTCAAGAAGTCGGTATCTGATAACATGGTAACTTACCAAAAATATTTTTTTTTCAAATATGATCAATGCTACCTAAAAATCTGAAGAATTTGTTTCATCTGACATTACATGATCCCATTGTGAAATCGAGGTACAAGACAAATGAAACACAATCTGACCAAGTACTAGTTTTTGTGCCATTAGAAAATTGAATTTCTTAAATAAATTTTGAGTTAACATTTTATAAACGTGAAGTTTTAAAAACATTTTCTTTATATAGAATCAATCGTGAAAATTATATACTATTAAAAAAAACTTTGAATCCGAGAAAAATATAACTGAAGACTATTAATAATCAAAAGACTTAACAATTACAAAAAAGATGTTACAATTTTATATGATGCGCTTTTTCAGTTTCAAATGATAACCAAGGACTTTTGGTGGGAGTGGTTATATTTGGGGTTTTGGTCATCATATTAACCGGAATCGTCATCTTTCTTGCTATACTTATTATTAAAACTAAAGAAAGGTACAAAATTATGATGAATCTTCATTAAAGAAAAATAGTATTGTGTGTAACATACTACTTATCGTTACGTTATTATTATTGTTAATTTAAAAGAAATAATTGTAAAGCTCATTTTCCCTGTGTATGTATTTACACTTCTATTTGATTTGACAGAATGCAACTCCATGGCAATACAAATGAATGCCTGCCCAACCATTCAAAAGTAGTTGCAACAAGCAGCCATTCAAATTCGTCATATAACCCTTTAAATCCAGAGCAAGCTTATGATCAAACTGAACAACGCCACGAAAAACTAGTCAACGTTTCTGAGTACTTAGTTGTTTCTTAGAAATACTGATGAAAACTTTTTTTACATTGAACATTCTTAAACATAAACATATTGATTACATTCTAAGTATTTTATTTTGATTTTTTGTCAGAATGCAATGCCCTGACGTCAACAGTGACACTTTGACAAAAAATGCAGAGCCTGTTGCAACAACAAGTCGTCGAACTTCAGCCTATATGACTTTAAATCCAGAGCAAACTGATCTACACGAACATCAATACACAGAATTAGACAGCTCCTCATCTGATTACTTTGAAATAGCTTGAACAATATAGCAAAGTTGTTATTATATTGAAGAAAAATTCCATTGTGTATAACATGTTCAATGATACGATAATAGCTACAATACTATTACGTTCTTTAAACTAAATTAAAGTGCAACACAAATAAACAATATGTGTGACATTTTTATTAAGGAATGGTGATAAAAATAAACAGTAAAAATTAAACAATACAAATCAATAGGAGAGCAAACTTAGACCTCTAAAACATCAGAGTTGCTACATGTATATAACATAAATCATTTTGTTAATAATACATGTATGAAAACGTCAATTAGCATTTGACTTAATGCAAGATTGAATTTGATGACAAGGTAATTGTATAGAACATATAATTTACAAAATGATTGCTGATATTCTTGTCCCGTCAACTTAATTTTCAATAATTTGCCTCGTCTGGTGAAGAAGAATTTCAATCTTTATTCATAGGCTTAACCCCCCCCCCATTCTTTGCAAATATATACAACATTTAGACTTTGAAAATTGGGGTTTACCTCTTTGTTGGTTTAACACCCCCCCCCCCCCCTTACTTTCGATTTGCTTCCGATTCCGACCCCTATATTATTGGGAAAATAGAAAAGAATAAAATGATTTTACAAAAAAAACGGTATGTTGCAGTTTATACATTTACATATAGTGATGAATTAATGATGCCTATAATTAAAATAACATCGACTTGGATTCACAGCAAACATGGAAGCCACAAGAAGATGTCAGTTTAAAACATTTAAACAATGGATCACCTCATTTAAGATTGTTTGCAGACATTTGGAACAGTGATTGCTTAAGTGAAACAGATGGAGACAACGAACAGTTCTTTGCAAAAAACCTCGTTACGGTTAATGTCTTCAGGCTATAATTGCATGAAGATTTTGCTTCAATAATTTTTCACTCAAATTTTGACGCAACCACTTACCAGAAGAAAACTGCAAATTTTTATCTAAGTTCGACATATATGGGCTCTGAATAATGAGGATTTTTTTTGGCAACAGCAGTGCAAGCATCTACTGTCACATGGAACTTCAATTCATACCTTCTAAACAAAATAAAAAGTATCCGCCTCCAGTTCCCGCTAGAGATCACCTCAGTATCGCATTAAAACATTCCCTTCATTTGAATGGTTGACGTTTTGAACCTGGGGCAATGGAATTCACAAACCATAAAAAACCACCTTTACTCGTGATACCTTTACATTTAGTTTGTTAACTTAATACCCAGACGCATAGGAGAGGGTAATACTCATTTGCAAAGAGTTAATACATTTTCACTAATCTATCAGTAGAGCCCTCAGCAATCCTGACCCTGAGACTAAACATTCCATTTCAATAAGGATCCCTTTTCCTTCACATAACTACACAGATGTTTCTTTAATATCAAGAAGCAGATAAGTGTATGGCATTAATGCATTTTCCTTACGTAATCAAAGGAAAATCCACCACTGAACTCCTGAGCCCGTGGCCACATTTGTTGAGGATATACCATTGCTATTAATACATTTATATAACAATTTATGATAAATTTTCCTTATATATGTATGTTAAAGTGCTATTAGATGGTTACTGTAAAAATATCAAAATCGACCTTGCAATTCAATGCTATGTTTCTTAAAATTAATTTTTACGTTCAAAAAATTCATGTCCTGTCAATTTTACCGTGAGTAAAGTTTGTTAGAAAAAAACTTAAAACATAGCATTCAGAGTAGATGATGAGAATTAACTAAAGGTCTGCAAAAAAATAAGGTAAAACGTAGAGATTGTGCAGGTAACATGGAAGTTATCCACAATGTTTCTATCTATTTTGTATGTACGCAGATTAATCGATCGTCAAAAAAGCATAATGTCATGAAAATTGGATATACGAAGTAACAATATTGTTAAACTAATGTATAAATATTTGATGTCGAGAATATAAATATCATGGAGCTAAACCTATTTTTTCTTCAATATTTTCTTTTCAAAACAATAAGGAAATATACATTTTTATCATAAAGAAAAGAAAGAATTTAAATGATTAAAAAATAACCTTTAAATACAAAATGTTGAACACTACAACATTTATTTTAACTAGATATTGAGGAAGTAATGTTATCGAGAAGTATTACAAAAGCAGTAGGTAGGTTATATTTTTTTACTACGAGTTTCACAGGTGTTATCAAAATATAGGCTGAAAGTATTCGTCTTTTAAAAAACAATCTCATAACGAAAATTTGAATGAAAGTTTTTGAAATTGTATTCGACATTGAGATAATCAATATTCCACAGGAAAATTTGCTTCATTCATTCATTTCGGAGATTAATAGCGTAAAACAAATAGTCTAAAAGTATTACGTTAACTGTATGGTCAAAAATGTATTACATACTAGAAAGTCCTTTCTCCATTATTATATTTGATATCAAAAAGTCGTGACTTTAATTTATCGAAGGGAATGGTTGTGTGTAAAGTTGAAAAGTAGATATATCGACTTCACAAAAATGCATATCGTGCAAGTTCGATATGATTTCTGTTCAGTCGTTTATTTTGTACCGATAAATAGATTGTTTGATTGTATGATATTTTATTCGATGGTCCCATTCGAGAATTTTTTACTCACATAAAGACGTCACCATCTACCGGTCAACGTCTTCAAATTTTGACCTTTACTTGGTATCCAGGGTCATTGAGCAGTGAGAGATCTTTATCATGATGTCCAACGCCTGCCGTGGAACAGGACTTCTTTTTTTTTTAGATATCTCATCTGTACGAAAGCCGAGAAGGCTCATTCAAGAATCAAGGTTCGAAATACGAGATTCGACGTTCGAGATTCGAGATTCAAGATCAAGATTAACCAATCAAAAGCGCCCAGAAAGCTCATTAAATTCAAGGTTCGAAATACGAGATTCGAGATTCGAGATCTAGATTAACCAATCAAAAGCGTGTTCAAGATTAGATTACTCCCCTTTATTATGATTTTTTACAATCAAGAAATCGTTGTATATATTTTTTAAAAAATGAGTCATTTACTTAAATTACAATTAGAAGGAAATTTAAATAATCATTGGATTTTTTATCAGGAAGATATAATTCAATTAATATTATGGCTTCATAAATATTAAATAGAATACACATATTAGGAATATATGTATTTTGTATTGTCTACTTTGTTTACGGGGTTGATGGCATATAAATAAAGTTATTATTAACAATAACCCCACCCCTACCCACCCCGCCTGCCAATTTTTCAAAACACACTGAAAGGATTGAAACTTGAAAGACGACGTAGTATTGATAAACAAAAATCGCGTTCGTTTCCCTGATAGAGGAAATAAATAAAATCTAGTATTTAATTACTTATCTTCATCTAAGGCTTTGATTTCTTGAATTATTTAAAAACTATATCTACAATACAGCTTGGCATTATGAATTAAATTAAAAGAAATGCACATTTATTCTATCTTATATCAAATAGTAGATGAGTCTAAATTAGATGCAGAACTGCACAGCGTTATGTTGTATAATTTAGTCTCTGACCATAGCTTTATGGACAAAGACTAAAAGTCAAGTCTCACTGCACAAATGTACCCTTTATAAATGTAATGAAATATATACCCTTGAATTACTGTGCAGTGTAGAAACGATTCATAATATTTCATAACTTATTATAATCAAATACAATATTCTCCCTCAGCAATGATCTGATAAAAAAAATTAGTTGACCTACTTGTTCCGCAAGTCAACGATAAGACCATGTTATATTTCATATATACGTATTTTCTATTTTGTTAAATTAGAAAAATAAGATTATATATGTACTTTTCAAAATGTAACCGATATTTTATTTTTATTTCGTTTCAATACATAAAAAAATTTTTCTTGCATGATCATATTACCAAATGATCCATTTGTTATAAATATATTCAACGATTTCTTGATAGTATAAAAACGTAACAGGGGGAGTAACCAAAAGTTGACCCGCTTTTGATTGGTTATATAGTTTGGATCTTGAATTTCGAAACCTGAATTTTGAATCTCGTATTTCGAATCTTGAAACCGACTGAGCCTTCTGGGTTTTCGTACATCTGAAAGAACCGCAACGTTCACTTCAAAGTGCTTATCGCATGGCTAAGAAACAGTTGCTTCCCAATTTTTATCGGCTCACGAAGCTACCTTGAATGGTTTGTTCACTGTACCGATAGATTAATTTAGAGGATTTCTTTTTTTAAAGGCTAGACTTGTTTATTTTTTTGAAATTCATTTTCTATCAGGACAAAATTTGCAGCTCTCCACTGGCAAGTGGTGGTGTCTCTATATGAGGGAAAATTTTCTCGAGATGGACATTGAACAATATATACTAAAAGGAAAAAAATGCATATTGTAAACTTTTGAATAAATTTAAATCATTTAAATCATTTAGAATATGTTTTCTAGTATTGATATCAAACATTTCAATTAATCTTTTATCAACAAGTTACCAAAATCTTGTGTGTCTTTGACTTCTAATGCATGAGTTATTGAAGTTGATATGTCCATGCCCCTAAAAATCAGACAATGTTTAAGTTGTTTTGAGTTTAGCATTATTGTTTCAAATTTTAGATAGCAATAAGTCGGCAAATTGCAACTATAAAGTCTATATGCTGTTACATACTTGATCATGCGTTCAATTTTTAGCCAGTCAATGAGCTTGGGATATATAAGAGAAATAATACAATATTATATACACGTACGTATAAAAGTAAGAAAATAAGGCAGCGAGACGTTTAAACGTTTGACTTTAAACGGAAGGTATATGTGAAACCTTATTGTTTATTTTAAAGCCGCTTAATCCGAAACTTGCAAATATTATCTACATAATAAAAATTCGTCATTACATAGAAAATATATAAAAATAAATATAAGATTGGTTTAATAGTTTACTACAAAAATCCTTACAAGGAAAACAAAGATCAAAAACCTTATTGACAAACAGAAGTTCCTGACAGGAAGTTAAGATCTGTTGTGAAGTCACCTTTGAAAAAAAATAAAGTTATCAGTTTTATCGATTCTGAAGATAATTCAAACCCGAATATGTTTTTTTTTTCATTAGTTTAAGCCATAGAAGTCATAATATATCTTTTAAAAATTAAGGAATTGAATTTAATCCATAGTAATTTTCATATTAATATGCGTATTTAAAGAATAAATGAAAATCAGATATTTTTAAAGGAAGTTTAGAAACGAAGGCTAAAATATTGTCCGTGTACAGGTAAATTTATTTATAAGTACTTTATTGTGAAAAAATGCTCCGTTTTGTTCTTCATGAGATATAAGCGATAAATTTCATTTTTCAAATATTCCACGCGATATCAACATAGGATAATTTTTTGTGTGACTTAACAAAACTTATTTTTTTATTACTTTTAAATTTTGATATCTTTTGAAAGAAGAAGACTTTGGGGATATAATTTGGCAAAAGTTGAAACAATTTATGGACAATTATTTTTCAAGAAGAAAAACAAATTTATTTTGTTCGCAATTAGAATCGGACTAAGCGGCTTTAAGCTTTGAACTGAAATTTTGCTACTGATGTTGAAATTGTATTTTCACAATCCAAGCAAATTTTAACATATTTGAAATGCATTGAAGTTTGATTTATCATTTTCGCTTTAAATGATGAGTTAACTTGAGGCCTGACACAATATCCAAGGGCTACTATTATCAATGACCTTTATCTTTTTTTTTTTTACTGTAAAATAATTTTCAATTGTTATTTGTAAAAAAAATCTTTCAAATAATTCAGATATTTAAAAAAAAATAGTCAATTTAGAGGATCGTTTTCATTAATTTTTTAACAAAGGATATTGCATACTCAAAGCTATATTGTAAACGATGTGTTTTATCCGCGATTTTTCAGTTACATAGGTAAAAAGTTTTTTTGCGACCTCAAATATTCGTGAGAAACTCGCAGATATTTTTTTGGTCGGGAATAGAAGATAGCTTGCAGTGCTTTATGTCAAGAATAAATTAAATCATTTCCTTTTATAATTAAAAAAAAACAACGATTGCAGTGAACTGATTTACAGAACTGGAATGGAATACTGTGGGTCAAAGCGTTTGAATGTATGGTAATCATTATTAAAATGAATACAAATTAAGGAGTGTGAAAATTTAAAAAAATGTGTAAAAGAGAAATACTCTTAAATGTACCCACCTACCTTACATACATGTACCTACCTACTTTTTCAGTTTTCTTCTTGTTAATATGCGGTGACTTTGGTTCGTTTGCAGCAGATGTATTTGAATGCAGTGAGTATACCTTGTATAAATCGAAAGGAATAAATGACGTATTCTGAATCTATAAACACTATTACAAAATATATGCAGGATTCAACATTACATCTCTCTGAGCACAACGTTATTTACAGGTTGTTCCTGCAAACGGGGCACTTGTACACGTACCTGCAGCTCCTGTTCCTATCAAGGAGGTGGTAGGGTAGAAGTTTTTTGTACAATAATATGTTGTCAGAGCTAGAAAGGTTTGAATTTAATTAAGACCTTTGTTTAAAACTTTTAAATTTAGAAGAGACGCTACCAAAAAGTTTAAGATAATTTGACATTTGAAATACGTTAAAATTAAAACAGAAATAAGTTAGAATTAAAAGTTTCCACTTTTGTAGTTTTGGAATTAGTGTCCAAATAAACAACTGTATAGAAATATGTTTGTTTTAAACATTATGATATTCAAAATCTGAAACTTACTTTTCCTATATTATTTGAAGAGTAGAACTGTAATTATATCCTAATAATAAGTATGTTTAAACTAAATGTCCATATCTAAGTAAATCAATAACTAAATAGTACAATGCAAAATCATTATTTCTATGGCGCATTATAATATATTCACTCTAATGCGCTTTACCTTAAGATACATGTACACATAAGAATACAAAATGGAAAACAAAGTAAGAAAGAAAAATTAGCAAGAGCATTCAAAAATATAAAAGAAAAAAAAAGATTCGCAGCTAGGATAAGGCTGACCTAAAATATCAAACTGTTCAAATTGTAGTAACTTTTCCGAACTACCTAATTATGACTTCATAATAGAATATGACGTCAAGGCACTGTATACTTGAGCTGACATGACGGGGAAAGTGTCATAATTTTTTCATAGCATGTACAATTATTTTGGGGACGTTGTTGAATTCATATGTTAGGATTGCTTTTAAGCTCAAATATGCTGGTATGATGCTGAGTATTTGAAATTTAAATATCACTATTCCTTTCGTATGTCAGATATGCACAAATTCAGACAATAGAGAAAAATTATGTGTGAATTAGAATGAGTTATATAGAATTCATGAATCGTGTTTATATTGGACTGGCACAAGTGATAAATAAGGACAAATTGAAGATATTCTGTGTGAATCTACAAGAGTAGTATGACCTCTAACTGAATTTTGGGAGATTGTGCGTAGTTTATCCATTTTTGTATAAATCGCGATAAAGAATGGAAAATACCCCTTCTTCTGTTGGTGTGTCGAAATTCTCGTAAAATGTTTTCTTAACAAGTAAAAATTAAACCTGCTCCCAGCACTTTCTATGTCCCAGAGATCACAATGAATTAATATATATGTAACAAACTTTGCACAATATTTTTGTTTTGCACTTGCGCCGAAGCGATTTTTGTGCAACAATTAGGAATACCGTAACTCTACGTCACGTGATCAACACAGTCATGTGACACCACAAAAATGCTATAAAATAAAACCTGATTAAGCAATTGTCTGAAGTTGACTGCAATTTCAAAAAAGGAATAAATATTACAATTAAAATCAAGCTCAAAATAAAATGTATGCTTTTTAGGCATTTTAAGCAATCGAGCAGCCTTATCATAACTGAGTTATCTGAAAAACTTTATATATAATAATACTTTATTTGAAGAGGGTAACCCGATTAGTGCAATGCACTAGTCTTCCTCGGGGCCCTCTAAGCATGTTCACAATAATACAATAATACAATAATAAAATCATTGTACAATAATAAATAATACAACATGACGTAAAAATACAAGTACATATAGATTTCAGAAGATTTTAGTTGCGGCATGTTATTATGAATTTTTCTACATTTTTACGAAATGTGTGTAAATTCTGTGAAAAACGTATGTACAAAGGTAACTTGTTCCATAAATGAACACCGGAATAATGAAAAGAATTTTTAAATTGATTTGTTCGATATTTCGGTAGATGAAGGTCATAGTTTGTTTCAGATCGTAGAGCATAGCTACTAGAAGAAATAAATTCAAAAGAGTCTCTTAAATAAGTAGGTGCCATACCATGAAGTGTTTTGTACAGTAATATATATTTATGAAAATCGATCAACTCGTAAATAGTCAGCCATCCAAGTTTTTCGAATAATGGTAGTGAAGGGGCATCATAAGCCACATCTAGTATAATACGGGCTCCCCTTTTTTGCAATTTAAAAACTCTATCTATGCCAGCACCTGGCGCATTACCCCAAATAGTTAGGCAATAATTCAAAGAGGGCAGAATGTATGCATTATAGAATAGTTTTCTTGTGTGTAAGGGAAGGAATTTTTTAATTTTGCGTAAGGTATATAATTTATATGTCAAAGATTTACAAACTGAGTCAATATGGTGATTATAGCGCAATGAACCATCAATATGCACTCCCAGAAGTTTTTCAGATTCAACATTTTCAATTAATTTGTTTGAAGCATATAAATTTAGTTCAGGTGAATCTATTCTTGATTTTCTCTGCTGAGTTCCCATAAGCATACATTTTGTCTTATTGGTATTTAACACCATTTGATTTTTGGAACACCAATTTTCAATCTCACACAAATCAAGGTTAAGGGCATTCTCAATACCTTCTATATTTTTATGATATGTATGCAAGGTTGCATCATCGGCAAACATATCAATATCTGTTCTATGTACATGTAAAGGGAGATCATTTATATACAATAAAAATAATAGGGGACCTAAGATAGATCCCTGGGGCACTCCTGCTGTGACGGGCAAAAAATCAGAGGAATATGTTCCTATTTTTACACACTGAGACCTTGAGGTTAAATAAGAATGAAACCATTTAATAGCCCTTTGATCAAAGTGATATGATTGAAGTTTACTTATAAGAATTTCATGATTAACCAAATCAAATGCCTTGCTAAAGTCAATGAAAGTTATGCCTACAAGATTTCCTTGGTCCATAGCTTGTAGCCAATTATCTGTAAGTTTTGTAAGAGCCGTTTGACATGAATGAAATTCTCGAAATCCAGATTGTGATTTAAATAAAAGATCAAAGTTAGAGGCAAAGTTACGTATTTGATTTGCTATGTGTTTTTCAACTAATTTTGATAATGTTGGAAGAATGGATATCGGTCTGTAGTTCCCTGGATCTGCGTGGTCGCCATTTTTGAAAATAGGAGTGACTTTTGCTTGTTTTAAACTGGATGGAAATACTCCATTAGTGATACTAGCATTTATAAGATGTGTAATAGATTTGCATATGACATTTGCCGAAAGTTTTAGAAGACGAGGTCCGATAAAGTCTATACCGGCTGACTTATTTACATCAAGTGTATTCAACATATTCAATACTTCAATTTCAGTTATTTCATTAATACTGAAAAAATTTTCTTTCCCTAGTTTAGTTTCTGTATACCGATTTAATAATTCTGAATCAAAACTTTGTACTGACATATCTGCTAATAATTTACAGGATATTTCCGTAAAGTGTTTGTTAAAAATATCAACAATATCCTGTAAATCTTCAAAATCTAAACCATTTTGTGTAATACGGCTAGGTGTAAAAGTTTTGGATTTAGATGCCAAATGGTTTAAATAACTCCACATTTCTTTAGGACTTGAGCTTTCTTCAATTGCAGATTTATAATACTTTGATTTCGCTTGATCTATTAATTGTGTTACTTTATTTCTCCAAATTTTGTAATTTTCTGAATTCCTTTGTAAATGATATGTATCGCGTAAATGTCTAGCATCATTTATTTCCTGTGTTAGCCATTTAGGTCGAATTTCAGTCTTGACTCTTTTTGTTTTTACTTTGGCATGCTTGTTAAGAATATCATTAAAAAATTCATAAAATTTATTCATTATTTCATTAGGGTCTTTAAGTTCAAGAAGAGTGTTAAAATTTGCATTTTCTAACTCTCTCAAAAACTCGTTTTCGTTGAATTGTTTAAAATCTCTATATTGGATTTCAGTATGTTTTCCTCTACGATGTATACAATTAGTTTTCCGTGTCAAACATACAGGGTAGTGGTCAGAAATAGCAATAGGGGGCACATTTGTTTCACATATGTTTTCTGGTTTGGTTGTATAAAAATGATCAATTAAGGTACTTGAGGTACTTGTTATTCTAGTAGGAACAGTAACTATCTGAGAAAGTCCAAACTCCTCTAAAGCAGATGTCCAATATTGTGGGGGGTCTTTCATTAGATCAATATTAAAATCACCTGATAGAATAATTTCACTATCGTCACAGCAGGAGGCACGGTTCACCTCCCTTGCTAGGTCCTCCGCCCAGCAGGAGGGGGCAGATGGTGGACGATAAGCAGAGCAATGAAATATTGGTTTTGAATTTTTTAGATTTATCTCTAGCCATATTGTTTCAATATTACTGATTTCAAAATCAGTTCTACGTTTATAAGAAATGTCATTTGAAATGTATATTAAAATTCCACCACCTGCCCTTAGTATTCGATCTTTTCTTTCAAAAACAAAGCCCTTAATATTTAATTCAGAGTTGCCTATCTGCTCGGTCAAAAAAGTTTCACATATACCTAAAATGTCTAAAGTTTGCCTATTTTGGAGCAATAGTTTTATTTCGTCAATTTTTGGAATAATATGACAAATATTTAAATTTCCGAATCGTAAACCTTTTTTTACCAATCCAAATCCTTGGTTATTTTGTGTTGTTTGAGTATCATTATTGTGGGTCAAAGGGACTGTTTTCATTACTTGTGAAACAGATTTGAATGAGCTTGGCACAGGAGAAATAATATATACTAAAAGACCATAAAATTTTATTAGTGTGCTTTACATGTATATTTCATGAAGTCATTAATTTGAAATTACAACTATCGAAATGTTGTAAAGATTAAAAGAACCTGGACTTATTAGAAAAAACACAAAATAATTATTACTTTATTGCCATTTTGATCGCAAAATTTAATTTAAGATTTGTTTAACTAGATTTAATTTTGAATATAATTTTCATTCAAAGTTTCAAAATCATAACAATTCTAAATTGTAGGGGAAAATCATTTTCCCTTAATGTCATAAGCATCACACTCCATGACACATTCATGACACTCCAAATACAAGAAACATATATTGACATATATTGACGCAAGCGTCAAAAATCGGCCGCAAACCAATTAATTGATCCTTTTATAAAGCAACTAAAGACTGAAATGGTGATTAATTTTTAAAACATCTTATATTTATCTGTTAATGTATATCCTCGTGACATTAAACGCTTGTGCACGACATTGCATGATTTTCTTATTTATATAATGCATGTTCAGTATTACATGTATATATAAGCAAAGTACCCCTGGTCCTCTGCGTTAACAAACCGTGGGCCTGTATAATTAAGAGGCATTTACATTAAAAGTTTAAAAATAAAGTTTAATGTAATCTAGAACTAGATATGCAGTGTAGTTTTAATTTAAGAAAAACGCAACAAATATGTGGGGCTCCTTGCTTTCTCTTAGAGGAAACAACTAAACTCCCTCTAGATCCGCCACTACATTTAATTTCCTTTTAGTTGTAGCTGGAAAATTCTTGGCACATTGTAAAACGTGCATTATCCTCGTCTGCTAATCTTGTAATATTCTGTAGCCTGCTAGGTCTTTTGATGAATTAACATTTAACCATATTTTTGAAATTGTTTATATATGTACATGTGTACATGTCATTTTAAAATAAATACGAACAACCAATCCTGTTTAAATAGAGAAAGTAAAATTGTGCAATATACATAACGCGGTCTTTGCTTTACACTATGCCCAACACAATCATGTCCTAATTTTCTCCGCACCTCAAACATGTCTACGTTTCTTAATCAGGATTGGATGAAATATTTACCTCATTCTTTATTTCAAAAAATAATAATTTTATGTTTATTTGTATTCTTGTTTAACATTTATACTTTCATTTTAGTATACTATTATATCAATGTTAAATATTTTTATTTAAATTGTTTTAACTCCGCAGAAACGCACAGCGACTTCAAACTTTCATATCATATAACCGACCGCCTCTTGGCGGCCGGTAATAACTTAAAGACATTCTGTATGGAAAAAAAGTCTCTTAATGTGGCAGAAAAATCAATATTGACACCTTCTATCGTGTAACAACATGAACTTCCATTTCTTCCACGGATTTTGTTTCATAGTAAGGTGTTTTACCACAAATAGATATTAATGACAAACTGATAACGAAATGCAATAACATCAATTATGTACCAAGATATTATTAGTAGCAGCATATTGAATTTT
>NW_026923154.1:0-213599 GCF_032062105.1 Saccostrea cuccullata
TTTTATTGCATAAGATTTTGAATAATTTGATTTGCTTTGTATGAATACAAAAATAGGTCTGCATATAACGTGGCGTAATTAGAATTTTTGGAAGACCTGTTGTTCAAAACCATGTAGATATTGTCAATCAGAAACCCATCCTTTTAATATCAACTTCAGAGTACTTCTAGGTACAAAAAGAATATTTTTAGAAAAAATTGCAAATGAACAAGGATAAGGTAAGTAAATTTACGAGTTCCGTTCTGTTTTAAAAAAACTGCCTATTATTTCAAAAATCCCAGAGTTTAACGTATCGTAGGGACTAGTTGTATAAAGTGTTAAAAAGTCGTGCCTTATGATGTTAATGATTTTGGTAAAACTTTGTGATTTTAGATTTTCTTAAAGTTCCTTGGAATTGTATGAACATCAGTTTTAAAAACCTTCTCAAATCTATTGTTCCACAGTATTCCAAAAGTTTCACCTTTATTGCTGTTAATATTCTAATGAGGAGTAAGGCTTGGTAGATCATTTACTGGAACCAGCTATTTATGTTAATTTTGTTTGCAAGGAATTTTATGAGTCTCGTTTAAAGTATTATAGAGGAACTAGGATTTAATTCTACAAATGGTAAACCAACGGAATGAAACATATAAAGATAACGAACAGTATTCAAGATCAAAAGTACATAAAACAATACAAAATATTAGCAGAGCAAACACGGACCTCCATAACATCAGAGGTGGAATCAGGGGCCATGAAGGAGCAAGCATCCCCTGCCGACCGGTCATACCCACCGTGTGCTCCTTGTCATGATCGGGAAATAACGGAAAAATCCGTCGTCAATTCAGTGTATAAATAATGGACTAAGACTAAGTATGAAGGACGTCAGTCAGCATTTGACTCAATGATAAATTGTATTTGTTGACAAGGTCATTGTATCGACCATAGAGCTTACAAAATGATTACTTTAATCGGGACTGTTGATATTCTTGTTTGATGAGCCGAACAAACAAAGGCAATGTTGTTACCTGCTTTGTCAGCAAGTACATACCGATCATGTTATCTCTCTCATCCTTTTTGAACTTCTGAATTATTGAATTTAGAAGGAAAGATTGTTTTATCTTGCCCCTAAGTCGCTTAATATGAAAAAGCTTATGATTTGCAATATCCATAATATTACATATCCAAACATTCACTCTGGTATCGAGGAATACAAATATGGACTTGCCTTGACATTTTAAGAAGTTTATATTCAAAAATTTCAAAGAGACGGAGTAAAGTTTGGTGCGAATGTGATGAAGACCAACAGGTTACTGTTGATTTACACAATGACGTAATGCATCAAAGGAAACATCGTGTATGAAAGGTTGATTGTAAGACTGATGCCCATAACCACAACGTTTCTAGGTAATACATAGGCAATTTCGCCATATTTGATTCACATATACATTGCCTTTCATATGATGATCATAAGAGAATCATTTGTATTTAAAATCATATGAAAATCATATGAGGCAAATCATATGTGAATCATATGAATACATATATGTAAATCATATGAAGCAATATACGCGTACACATGATTCACATATGATGCACTTTTTTGATTCTCATATGAAACCGATCAAATGTTTTACATACGTAACATATGTTGCGAACTTTCCTGTGTACGTGCGGGTCCTTACTCTATGTTTTTTTTGTAACCAGACATGTATACTATAAAGCAAAATTTAAGATTGAACTGAAAATGGAAAGAAAACACACTCATATGAATTAATTGTGTGAAGTCCAATGATATGAAATTGTGATATATTGCTAGAGAACATGTTCACTGTCGTCTCCGAAATTGTGTTATAATGTCAGACAAAATATTCATTGTCGTCTCACTTTGGAAGAAGGGGGAAATGGGTTAATTATTGATTAATCTCGGGCAATAAGGAGTTTTTTTTAAAAAGACAAAACAATAAAAAATGAAAACAAACCACACCAGAATAATAATAAATAACATTTAAGCTCTTGCTTTTAAATCCAAGCCTAAGCTTTGGTCTCATTGTTGTCTCCAAACCAATATTTCTAAATCGGATATAATTGGAAACGATCCTCCAGTGTAAAGAACTCTTATCTGTTGAAGACCAGTTCCTGGAAGGAATTTCCAATTGTTGAATATTTAAGTTACAAGAGAAAAACTCGATTGGCATTTTTTATATGTGTTTTCTTTTGGGAGGTTCAAAAATTGGTTGAATATCATTAACAATTCAGAAAAGGCACTAAAATTGATCAGACGAAATGAGATGGAGATCAAACACGGTCATATATACATATATCGTAAGTGAAGATGTAATGATAATTCTTCCAGCAGAAGTTGCTTTAAAATTAAATTAAAAAAGAATTCAACTACATTTTAAAATTAAAATCTTTTAATTTTACTCTTAAAAAATGATATCCTCTTTTTTCTTTACATCGATAATTGTCTCTAAATATTGAGGCCACTTTCGGATTTTTGGTGAAAAATGTTAGAATATTCAAATCGTATATTTCCAACGGGACTTCGATTAAGTAAGCTGTTCTTTAAGAAATAACCATTATATTACTCTGTGGATTATACAGTTATGTGTCTTGTAGATTCCGTTTTCAGGTTTGCATAGAAAAGAAATTACACATTAAGCGACACAACCATTAGAGGTTGTGTATAATTATGGCATGGGAGATCTCCATCTGTCAATTTCCTATGACCAGTTGTCAAAATTCCAGCTAATGGTGGCGTACACTTTCGTTGTACTTGATATAAACCAGAATGGAATTTAGAAAGATAGATTATTTACTTTTCAATAAAATTACATTTGTTTCTAAAAATCTGAAAAATTGAATCATTTAAATGCACAATCGAAATTTGATTTAAGGGTATATTAAATTATACGAGAGAAAAAAATTGAAATGACTATCTTAAAGGGTTTGTTGATGACTGAAACTGAATGGTCAGTTAACAAGTAGTTCCTAGATGGACAATTCAAAGAGGAAGCCAGTTTGCGTGATGTAAAATCTTTCATCATTGATCAGTTCTACTGAATTCTGACATAATGTCTCGACAATGTCATAGGAGGTGTTCGATACAACTTTAAGTTAAATAACGCGCATGGTCACCAATTCTGATAAAATATTTGTCAATGACATTTATCAATTAACAATAGTTACCTCCATTCATATGTCGATATATCCAAGTAAACTTGAAATAAAAATGCTTTAGAGTCTGACACACCTGTTTTATAGTGAACGTCATATATAACATATCCGTATATGTTAAACATACACGATCTTCCATGATTTGTAGTTGGATATGATTCTTATCCAAAGAGTTGTGTATTTTTTCGTTAAATCGAACTCGACACACAAAGTCTATAGAAAGGTATGTTTCAACGATTTTTTTTTACTTGTTTGAAGGTGTTCGATAAGTATGCTATAAGAGAATTCATTCGCTACGATCAATAATTTTTTAAAAAAGAAACAAATTAATATATAGAAAAGAAAATGCATTTTATCGAATCCAAAAAAAAATCATTGATTTTTCTGCATTGGATTCCCAATGATTCTGTATTTGCATAAATATTAATATACTTATTTTTGGCTGGGGAAGAAATAAATTTTGGTTCTAAAACCATAATAGTACATCCATGTACTACATCCCTCCTCTTAAAAATCTGATAATTTGTTGTTTTAAAATATTGGCATGTTTGGGAATTACGATTTCAGAAAATTATTCCAAAAAATTCAGCTGTTCAATGGTAAATATCTTTTATTGTACGACACTTTTCTAGCTTTTGGAATACGATAAGAATTTGAGTTGTGTAATTCGTATTGAAGGAATGAAGCTTATTTTAACCTATGTTATACGATATAACATTAACTTTTTACGCTTCATAAACCGGTCGGCAGGGGATGCTCACTCCTCCATTGCACCTGATCTCACCTTTGATGTTTGCTCTGCTCCCATTTTGTATTGTTTTACGGATTTTTGATCTTAAATACTGTTAGTATACCGGTAATTTCATAAGCTTCATTCCAAATGACTTTAAATTTAAAATAACATATTTTAAAAGTAAAGTCAAGCGGAGTCAAACGTTTTTTACGTAACTCATCGTAATATAGGCAAGTTATGTTTATACGATATAAGATAAATCTTTTATCCAATCAAATCTCGTGTAACAACTAAAATAAAATTATTGAAAGTCATTTTTATGTAATTTAATTTTAGTTATGACACGTCATTTGATTAGGTAAACGATTTATTCCATATCGTATACCATGAGTTGCATACATCATAATGTGTTAAGTCAAAAACGTATGACTGCGCTTGACGTTACTTTTAGAATATGCTCAGTTTGAAACCTTTTTCTGGAGTAAACATTGTCTCATTGTCTTCACTGAAATTAATTATGAGGAATGAAGCATACTCCAAGTTATGTTATACGATATAACAAAAACTTGGGACAGTTTACGCTTTTTATAAACCGCATTGCGGTTTATAAAGCGTAAACTGTCCCCAGTTATGTTATATCTTGTAACATAAGCTTTAAACATTCATCAAAACATTAAATTCATGAATCCTCGGTTCAAGTCTTTAAGCGTTGTATACACTATTGTGAGCTTCTTATTTTCCTTCCTGAACTTACAGTTTCCCATTCCAGCTCATTATATAGATAATTTATTGATATATTGCACCTGATATAAGTAATTATGCGTGTAGCTTCTGCCTTTGCATTTTCTGATATTAACACTGTTTATCTATGTAGTAATCTCACAGTGTATTCTCTTACTCAATAACGGGGTGGATGAAACATAGTTTACTTAAAAAAAAGGATTGTTGAATTTTGTTGCTTACCTAGAAAGCTGCCCTCAACCTGCATTCAACACTATATCTGACACTAAAATTGCACAAGATAATCTTTTCAAATTAAAAAAAGACATCATCCATGTAAATCAACATTGTAACATCGATCACATAATATGTAGAACACAGCTGGCTTTTTATTGCAGTTATTCAGATTTGAAAGAGTATTAGGGCAATTTTTATAACTAGCATAAATTTAATTTTTTTGGTTTATAATAAAGGAATTATATGTATCAAATACATATTTCAAATATGAATTTTAGCTAAAATAAAAATAGAAATAATTAAATTAAAATTAAAAATTCAAAAGAATAAAATTTATACAAACAAACCTTTAGTTAGTATTAAATTTAAACTGAGTTCAAAGATTACAATAAACGTAGGGAATTGAGCAAAAAAGCGAATCATGCAAGGAATTTTATCGATAGCAAACACAGAATCAATATAGTCTTTAATCTAATTATTCTGTAACCAGTAATACTTCTCATTATAAGTATCACCAATAAAAGCATACAGCACGGTTATCTATTTCTGAGGAAACAATTTTGATAAAAAAGCATTTGAATTTGTTGATAGAAAATTAAGCTCCTATTTACATGAAGCAAATCTAATTCTTGTAAATCTTTCACAGAATATAAAGTTACTTGTTTCCTTACGTTATTGCATAAAATACAAAAATATGAATAATATTCAAGCTCAGAGGTCCATAAAATAATACAATTAAATTAAAGAAGAGCAAACACGGACTTCAAAAACATCAGAGGTGGGATCAGGTGCCATGGAGGAGTGAGCATCCCCTGCCGACCAGTCACACCAGCCTTGTGCTCCTTGGCATGATTGGAAAATAACGGGGAAATTTGTAGGCAATTCTGTGTTGAAATTATAGCCATAGAACTACGAAATGATGACTTTAAACAAGACTGCTTTACTCTTGTTTCATCAACCTGTTTTTCTTTTCGTTTACTAGTTTTAAAATTACTATAAACGTCAACTTATGTAAATTTTTATATTTAAATCGTTATGCGTACCTGTTTTATAATTACAATTGATATTTGTTCTTCTTTGTCAATTATAGTATCAGATTTGTTTATTTTAAATATATTTAATAGAATAATTTAATTTGTTTCGCATCTCATGTACCATTCATATGGTTTTTTAGAGAATAAATGAAAGAAAATATTTAAAATTATATAATTACAAGGTTTGAATGTTTATGTGACATTTGAATATCGCAATTACATTTAGTTTAACTTATCTTTAATTTTTCTTACCTGAACCTTGAAATAATATATACTCTAGTTAGTTATATTTTTATCGTGTAAAGAATATGTGTTTAAAATAAACATGTTTGTATATCAATGTTTTTTTTTCTTTCTATGTATAGATATTGACAGTTGTAGCCATTCATAGTCAGTACCTTTTGTTAGATGTTAGAATTTGTGTTTAGACCGTTTGTATATTATTTATACAATGAAATTTGTTTAAAACAAATACTTTTTTTATGAACGAATAAAGAAGCTTAGTGAAGAAAATACAACTGAAACGCAATAAAATAATTTTCTAAAAAAAAATTCTTAAAAAAAAATTTGAACGTGGCCACACCTATTGAAAATCTGTGCACATTCATTAATACACGTGTAATTGGTTGTATATAATACTGAGTTATCATTCTCTTAAGATATCAAACTTCAAAATTCTCAACTGTGTTAACAAATCTTTTTTAAATGAAAAAATAATTATGTTGAAAAATTTCAAACAATTTTGTACAAGCATTTTACAAAAATATGAAGTATATGCGAGTCACTCTATGAATTCCATGACTTTGTTTGTTATAAATGAAGTTTGGCAGATTTATGAATTCCAGCCTGATGGTTGGGAACAGAGATAATTTCTTTTCATTATTTTTCTTTGGGTGGTAAAATCAGTCTCAGCAATTCCTGTTCCGGTCCGCATGCGCACTGACAGATGGTTAATTAAATTCTTCGGCATTTTGCTATATTTTCTAGTTTTATCACACCTTGTAATTATTTTTAGGCTCTAATAAGCATACTGTTGGTAGTAAAATACTTAAAATAAACGAACATGCACATTGTTTTAATCGAAGTGATTCAGTGCGGTCTGGGGTTCATTTTCTTGTCAATCACACTCCATAATTTGACATTTTTCACACAATTATCAGTTAATAAAGAGTCAACCTAACAAGTCCACTAAAGCACCTGCTACCGATTTATTTGATATATATTGTCAATTCATGATCATGCTAACAAGAGCTTAATCTTAAATCTGTTTTCACAGGCTTATATTTTAAAGAACTGACGCAAAACTGACGCGTTTTGTGTAAGAATAAACATAATGTGGCAGAAAACGAGGATATATGTCATAACATTTTGTTAAATCTAAGCACTAAGATGTGTTTAAATTTGGACCTATTTTGGTTTTAAATGAAACAAATATCAAATTACCTAAACGATTAAGATGCAGAACATATTTTCAAATTATCAGTTTCTGTGTTCCCTAATATATGTTATTATGAATACCGTACACTTAATACGGCAAGTATTCATTCTAAAACAATGTTTAAATTTATTTATTTTACTCGCATAAATATAACTCATTATGATACTTTGATGCTTTTATTGGTAATCCTTTTCGACAGAATTGGTCTTTTACCATATTGCTGCGCAAATTCGAAGTTATAGCTACTTTCAAGCATCCTGATAAAAAATAATAAAAAATAAAAAAAGAAACCAGAATAAATTTTTAAGACCATCATTGTTTTGATAAATATATTTATATAAAAAGTACTACGTACAAACAAGAAAATAATTACGTACGGTATACAATAAACATGTGAATGAAAATCTTTACCTACTTTTGAACACAGACTTATGAAAAACACAGGTGAAATCGACTCCAGTGTCTATTTTGGGGTTTGGACATCAAGAAATAAATGACAGGGTTGATACTGTTCCCCACACTGAGCATAAGGTGGACAATCAAGTCTGTGACGTCAGAGGTATCAGGGGCGAATCCCTTAGCTAACAGAACTATCACTTTAACTGTGACAGGAACCATGGTTATGATCTGGACGAATATCACAATCCCTGAGATTAGAGTCATCCTCTTGGTGATCATCGTACACTCGTGAGTCCGTGATTTCTTCAAGTGATAAATCTTGAGTAAGTGGAGAATAGCGATGGGAACCATCGTTGCTGCTATTAGATACGAAATGTAAATGATTTCGAGGACGAGTATGTCGAATTCCTCAGTGATAAAAAGCCCAAACAAGCCATAGAGAATTCCCAAAAAGAAACTTAATGCCCAGACTGCCAATGAGGCATATACAACCCGTACAGAGGTAATGGCAAAACGACTCCATAATGGATGTACCAAAAGAGCATACCGCACATACGCGAATAAAACAACGTGTAAACAAGAACTTTGGACCACCACCATGCCAACAGCGGCAGAAGTCAACGAAAACTCGACCGGATTTGGCAGCACATCCGGTAAAAAAACATTCCAAGTCAAAATGATGAACCGTACGATGATGGCGCTAAGATCCGCAATCGCCATACAGGCAATTAGAATATAAGTAGGGGTTTTCAAATTTTTGTCCCGAAATATGGAGAAAATTGTGAGTATATTACCTATACAACCAGTCACCAAAATAATGGAGGATATTAATTTCCAGGAGAAGGGGACCCCAGCGTAAGGGACAGGAGGTCGGGCGACATTTCGTGTCAAATTTAAAGATAAATTCAGAGCTGCTTTTCCTAATGTAAAGTTCTCCATTACCGCTCCTCTGTCTTTTTTCCTCTTATGAATAGGTCTCGACGAATTCAGATACCATCATTGGGTATTATTGCTCTGTAAAGAAATAAGAATAAAGTCCATTTGGATTTTCCATCAGAAAAAGTGATGCACATGTCAAGTAAATTAATAGGACCATCTTAAATGCTTCCCATCAACCCAGTAATTGGATTTTTCTCGCTGCAGCGGTTTGATGAAGATGTTCTATTGAGAATGAATCTGTCACGTGGTGGGTCGTCTAATGACGTACATGTTTGGCTTTATCCAGTACTGCCGATCAAATGACTTCCGAGCGAGTGAACACTTTTTTCTGTGGACGGTATTTTTATGATGAGACATAATTGATAGTCATCTTTTTGCAATTACCCGGCCATTGATTCCTATTGATTTGAGAATTTCCTTTCGGAAGGGGAGTTATCAAAGTCTATGAAGTAGACCTAACTTAAGATCTTCACCGTATGTTGACGGATCATTTATTCATGTAAAGTAACAAATATTATCCTACTTGGAGTAATAGAATTAACGGTCTCTCTATCACAGACGTTTGTTTTGATATCCGATCTATCTGAGTCTCATTATTTTCATATTAAAAATTATCTTCCTGTCTGATGATAAATTAGCCATAACTTTTTATACCTTCTGATTTATGAAATGTTCTACAAATTATGCAGTAAGTTCAAGATATTTTTTATGTTTCCAGAAAAGTTATGATCTTTTTAATAGCTTAGCTAGGTCAGAGCGCCAAAACCAATTATGCCCATTCGCTTGAGCTTTGCAACATTTATGGTTAATATAGCATCATTCATGCTGATTTTTTGTTTCGAAGGGTTAATGAACAGCATCTTGAATTTTTTTTTTACCATATTCTATCATAACAATGTAGGAAATGAATGCTTACCTGATTACAATTTGAAAATCACAGATGCAATTTATGTCAATATGTTGATATCCCACATACATTTCCGAAAACAGGAAAAAAGTTCACTAACATCCCGCTCCCAAAGTGAAAATGAATAATTCTTATCGGTTTTAAATTTTTATATTTTTTCCTGAGATATGACTTGACAGCCGATATCTCGGTATTGGAACTGGTGCCTCTCATAAGCAGTTCCTGCTGAAGTGGCGTGGCTTCTAAACGTTGACGGTTTAATAAGTCTGTCAGACACACATGCAGGTATAACTTTTACAAAGGATGCCTACGATATGAAAAAATAAATATAGAAAAAGCCATGTGATAAACAGTTTAAAAGAGAAAATTGAAACACTTCTACTGCGCAAAGATAAAATAATTTAATATACGTTAGTATTTAATGAACACTTTATAGAATACCAAGTTTGTCTTTTTGAACTTTATTTTAATATTGGTTTGGTGATCTAATAAACATGTATAAGCTGCAGCTGTAAACTAAACAACCAAGATGGTGCGCCGAATAAATAAATAATAATAAACAAGTTCGAAAACATCAGGCAATTTTCCCTGGTTATGATTTTGCAGTCAGAGAACCATCATTCATAGAAAATGATAACCATACTAGTAATTTATGTACATGTAGGTATAACATTTTAAATCTTCTTATCTCAAAGAACATATATTTTTGAAATTCTGCCGTATCATGACATTTATAGTATCATTAAATGTAAATGAAAGACACCATCCCTTTCCAGATCAGTTATTACTTTACACCTTATCTATACTTATAATTTCACTAGAACACAAAGGTTTTTATTTTGCAATCTCAGAGCGATGATTACAATCCCACGTATACAGTTAGCACAATTTCATGAAAACATGTGTTTATACGTCCCTGTCCAATAACTATGGGATTAAGGTTGAAGCAATTGACAGTCCAGACCATGATTACTTGTGCCTAATCTTCGTTGTTTCTATCCATCTTTGTCATCTGTCGCCAAATCCCGATTGTCTGTTCATTTCGAGTGTTATGTAAAACTGATATAGTTGGGAGAACGCGATTAATGGCAGACTTAGGAGAGCAAAAATAGGGTCTAGTGAAAGGATTGTTTGAACCGTCATAAATATTGCTGGACACTCACTGTTTGATATATTGACTTCACGCCATTTGTAATCTTGCATTGTTGATTTTGTCTTTTTAATCGGCATCGAAGCGGTTATGAAAAATGAGTGATTTCTGGGAGAGAGCATTTCTACGTCTAGAACCCAAACATAAAATAATTTAAACAGAATTCCTTGAAACATGGACTTTTTCACTTTTGTTTTTCCACAAAAAAAAAACAGGAGACCGCCATGAAATCCACTAATACAATACCCTTTTAAAAACACAAAAATTATTCATCATTTAGTCTCTTTCTCTGCCCACCGATTTCCTTCTAAAACATACATATGCACAATTTGTTGTCTACATATTTGCTTACCATTAAAAGTCACCTTCATTACGTCCAGTAGCCTTTCTGAACCCATGCTTCTTCAGAAGGAACATATGTATGTGATAAATACATGTACAACCCCGACTTTATGTCCACGAGAACTGGAAGGTTTGTTGATTGTTCATTTACCATGTGTTCTAAGTAAAATAAAAATACAGAATATAAAAGGAGAAGATAACGATTAGCCATTGATCTAAAAATGTATAAGAAAATCAAGCATGTGAGGACGACAAAAATAAAAGAAAGCACAGACACAGTCTGTTAAAAGCTTTGACAAGAGGGTATGAAGTTTGACATTTATATAATTCCCTGTGGCCTAAGACCTGTCTTTATAATGCGTTAATCTAAAACTATAAAAATACTCTTAAGGGAGTATGTACACTGTATTGTGTCTGAAATGACCAGAATCGATTTAAGTAAAATGTATAAAAAGAAATTATTGTAATGTCTGTGTTCCTTTATTAGCTTAATTGATTTGTATTTGTTATAAAGCAGAAAAGGAGTCTGACACATCTGTTTCTTATGTTGATGCCTTATTAGAAAAAGAGGATAATGTAAACTAACAACCAAGTTTTTTTTTATTAAGGTGATGACTTCAACTTTTTCATTGTCAAAACCTGTGTACGAGCTTTATTTACGCAAGAGCATGCTCTTCTTAACAAATATTCAACGAGGTAAATTATTGATAAAGTAGCTGAAAAGCAAGAATATAAACAGTCTCGTTTAAAATCATCATTATGATCATTGTAAGTTCTATGAGCGATACAATGAACTTGTCAGCAAATACTCTTAATTTATCATTAAGGTATGTCACTCGTGAAAGCTGTTGTATCAAGGATTTTTTAAAAGTATATTTTGGATCAAATTATTCAAATATGTATATATTAGTGTGTCTCAAAATCGCAGAGCGTCAGTGTGCATGAAGGATAGGGAGATAACGAACCGTATTCAATAACAAAGTCCACAAAACAATACAAAATAGGAGCAGAGCAAACAAGTACCTCCGAAACATCAGAGTTAGGATCAGGTGCCATGGAGGAGTGAGTATCCCCTGCTGACCGGTCACACCCGCGGTATGCTCCTTGTTATGCTCGGGAAATAACGAAAAAATTGGTCGTAAATTCAGTGTATAAATAATGGACTAACCATTAGTATGAAAAACGTCAGTCAGCATTTGACTCAATGATAAATTGAATTTGTTGACAAGGTCATTGTATCGACCAAAGAACTTACGAAACGATAACTTCAAACGAGACAACTGATATTCTTGTTACTTCAACTTGTTTGTCAGTAATTTACCTCGTTTAAGAAATTGTTCATACGTAGAGCATGCTCTTGCATATCGAATCAACTGAGATATATAAACGCCGTATGCAGGTGATGAAGGTATATTGCTGCATAAGTAAGTGAAGTTGACGATAGAAAAGTTAAAGTCATCACGTTTATCATAGATTTTGGTTGTTAGATTACCATTAACGTCTTTTTCAAGTTAAATCCAAGTATGAAACATATGTGTCAGACTCTGTGGTATCTTTTATCTCAAGCTCACCAGGATATATTGTATCGACATAGGAATGGAAATTACCATTGTTAATTGACAATACGTCGTTGATATACTGTATCTAAATGTTGAATTGAAGGCTGCAGCAAGTGTTTTCTTCTTTTCACGCACAAGAATTATGCTTCACATGAATACAAAAATAGGTCTGCTTATAATGGAGCAGAATTGGTTCCCATGGGAATTCCAATAGATTGTTGTACAATTAAGTTGACCTTTTTGCACTTAAAATTTAACTATATGGTTTATCTCATTTTATCATATGTAACCATATTAATAAATAATTAAATATAGTCTTATTTTACGTAAAATAGTTCGAATAATATTTATAATTGAACCAATCAATGCGAGTAAATTATTGTGTGACCTTTTTGCACTAAAAAGTAACCTTTTTGGCTAATAAAAATCTAAATAGGCAATAACATATTTTCTTGCATCAAAATTTTGACGACTTAAGTGCTGATCAGTCACAAAAGTCGAGTTGTTTAAAATAATGAAAGAAAAAGTTTAGGTCAGTGATGTAAATTTTGTAATATTGGCCAAAGTATGCGCTTTTTAGGCAAAAACAGTTTAAATTTTATCTTGACTTCTTTAATATATCTTCATTTCTCGGCAAAGTTTATTGAGGGAAGGTGTAAAGTTTGTTTTAAAATTATGAATTGAAGACCAATACTTAATATTCCTAGCATATCATGACGGAAAATATTCTCTTAAAAGTATGTAAGGCTAAATTTCCAAGATAATAAATTTAAACATGTGCAGGTTTGCAGAATTTTCTGCTAAATAAAATATCTTTCCACCACAAGAAATAGTCCCTCATCAATCTTGCTTCTTTATGAATTTTGGAGCATCTTTTTCATTGAATATTGAACAATTTACATTGTTTAATTTTTATATGTTATAAAAATTTAAATATAATAAATGGTTTGAAGTAAGAGGTTCTGCCTGAACTTCACTAAAAAGCTGAAGAGTGACTGATATACATTGAGTCAAATGCTGACTGACGTTTCCCTACTTATTGATAGACCATTATTTACACACTGATTTGCCGTCAAAGTTTTTCCGTTATTTTCCTATCATGACAAGAAGCACACGGCAGGTGAGACCGGTCGGCGGGGAATGCTCGCTCCTCCTTGGCACCTGATCCTACATCTGATGTTTAAAATGTCTTTGATTGCTCTGTTCCTGATTTCATCATTTCCGGGTGTTGGTGTGTTTGAAATATTTTATTGTTTGCAAGATTTCTTTTATACTTTTAAGAATTGATCTTTTGGCTTTATATATTCACTTTATAATTTCGAATATTGGGCATTGACAGACGTTAGGAAATTCGAACTAAAAGTTACAATCTCGAAAGTAATGTTTCTGACATTTCATTTACAACGGAACAAGGTGTAGATTGTATTCATATATACATAGATAAAACATGGGATAAAGGAATTTTTTATTCATGCCGTTTGTGCTAAATGTCTTTTCTTATTCATCATATTCCAATTTTAAACGGACCGATCTAAATTCTACAGCAGATATCTTGGACGACATATCGTCTAAAATACAATATAGCCTTTGAGATTGAAAGCAAATATTTTATGAAGTCATGTTTCAAATTAATTATCTATTCTCAGTTGTTTTTGAAATAAAATTTTACCAAGATTCTTTTTTTAACCCCCGTATATACAAGGCGGCAACATAAAAGTGTTTGACGCGTGACCAGGCAATCGTTTTCAAAAGACACAAACTCAGACTATCAGGTAGCACGAGTAGCTGGCCTGTCAATCAAAGAAGCTATTGTTTTTTTAATGATTGACAGGCGGTAAATTATTGATCTTGAATCAGGTAGATTTGGGGAGCGTTAACATAAAAGTGGGTGTTTAAACTCCCTTTCTAAGGAATATATTGTTCAAAATTATATGTCCGTTTTGAATATTTGTGATATCCAAAAGAAATAAAATTGAAATTGAACTACCATATCTATATTGGATTCCTAAACTTCCGAAAAATCCATACAAACCAAGATACGTAGTGAGTTCAAGTAAATGCTCAACCAAATCTCTTTCTTTTCTCCTCACTAAAACAGTAGTTAAGAAGAAACTTCAGGAGTAGTTTGCAATAATATATTCAAGAAGAGTTGTAAAACAGATGTGGATACTTCAAAATCCCAAGGTACGTTTGGACAAATTGAAATCGAAAGATTTTACTAAAATCATCAGCTTAAAAACTTACGGCTTTTCAACTTTATACACAACCATTCCCCACGATAAATTAAAGTTCAGACTCTTTGATATCATCGGCAGCTGCTTTTTTAAAAATAAGAATGAAACTCGTAAATTTACTTACCTTGCTATTGGTCATTTGCGAAATTATTTTGTTAAAACATTCTAATTGTATATACAAATACTCTGAAGATGCTTGAGTTTCTGACTGACAATATCTATGTGGTTTTTTTGAAACCAGGTCTTCCAATAATCAATTTAAATTCCCATGGATACCAAAAGCGCCCCGTTATTAGCAGATCTATTTTTGAATTCAAATGAAGCATAATTTGCCGAATATCTTATACGTGAAAAGAAGAAAACACTTGCCGTGGCCTTCAACTCAACATTTAGATATACCGACGACGTATTGTCAATTAACAATTTCAATTCTTATGTCGATACGATATATTCTGGTGAGCTTGATATAAAAGATACCACAGAGTCTGACACATTTGTTTCATATTTTGATATTTTACTTGAAAAATACGATAATGGTAGCCTAACAATCAAGCTCAATGATAATTGTGATGATTTTACTTTACAATCGTCAACATCCTTCACTTATGCAGCAATACATGTATACCTTCATCACCCGCATGTAGGGTTTTTATATCTCAGTTGATCCGATACGCAAGAAAATGCTTTACGTATGAACAATTTCTAAAACGATGTAAATTATTGACAAACGAGTTGATGAAACACAAATATAAGCAGTCTCGTTTAAAGTCGTCATTTCGTAAGTTCTATGGTCGATAAAATGACCTTGTCAGCAAATACAATTTAAATACAATTTATCATTTAGTCAAATGCTGACTTACGTTTTTCATTCTAATTGTTAGTCCATTATTAATGCACTAAATTGACGACTGATTTTCTGTTAGGCTGTTTAAATTTAATTCTACGTTTAACGTCACATCTAAAGTTCAAAACCTACGAGGGAGGGAGGAAAAAAATAAACAAACAAAATTTTCAAACAATTGTGAATTTATTCAAATTAACCAATTCAGTACATTAAAAACATTACAATTAAGTAATATTTTCCTTAGTATGTAAATCAGTTTGAGTCCTATTGTTAGCAAACAATGTAGTCTAAGACTGAATGTGCAGGAAAGTGGCTTTTAACTAGGCCTCAGTTGTCCTTTGGATTTATATTGCCACACGTCCATGGTACCCTGGAGGCAAATGCTTCTTCTTGTGGGAAAAGTTGATCAATATCTACAATCAAAATTATTGATGACAATATTTAAAAGTGTTCATGAAATATCCTCAAATTGAATTATGTCGTATTTTTTCTTAGTACTAGATCTACTAGCATTAAGTTTTGAAAGTGTGAATACTAATATTTGGACCATACTGATAGCTGTTAGATTATCTTTAATACCTTGAATTCCACACAAAAGACAGGATTCTTCACATCTTGGAATACCCCAACCACTTTCCTTACTCTCCTTCACTTGAAAGGCCCTATCTTCAAGCTTCTCCCTGCTCAAATGGTTATGACAAGTATATTATCTTTCCCAAAAATTGTAGCTCTATTTGTAGGTACATAAATTATGAAGAAATCAATTACTTTACTCATTACTGTTCCTTTCGATTTTTACAGAAATATTTTTAATATGAAACATATTAGTAAGATTTAAATGATGCTTTTCACTGTATATAAATCTTGGTTTTTGACACAGTTTCCACTCAGTAAAAAAAGTTTTTCGATTCTCTCCAAAATACAATGAAAAGTTCAGCCAATACAATCACGAACTGAGAATCTGTTACTGTCAGTCTGTACATATGATTCGAAGACTGACAAAAAAAAAATCAACAAACAAGACTTTGTCATTAATATAATCATAAAATAATCTATTTTTTACTTACATTTATGGTCCCAAACTCTTTAATTCTCTAGTTTTCATTAATAAGACACCAACTGCCTTAACTGCGGCTATCAAAGCACATTTTCTGTCACTAAAGCAGAATTCAGTCGCTAATTGAAGAACCAAACCGGAACGGACATACGGAATTCCGAATTGTTTGTTTTTTTCAAAGACGAATTTCTCATAAACCTACGCGCGCGGGTGACGTTAAACGTAGTTTTAATTTTAAACAGCCTTATTTGCCGATCATGACTAAGAGCACACGGCGGGTGTGACTGGTCGGCAGGGGATGGTCACTCCTGCATAACTCCTGACTCCACCTCTGATGTCATGGGGGTGCCTGTTTGCTATGCTCTTACCTTGTATTGTTTTATGGACTTCTGATCTTGAATATTATGTTTCATGATAACATTCTTTTGCTTGATAACTCACTAAGTGACAACCGACTCTCTATCACAAATATACTAACAATGGTAAATGAGGAAGATGTCCTTGTAACTGAATATATGTAACCCAGCAATGCGTGGCATGAATAGTGTTGATTACATTAAATGTCGCTGTAAAAGAAGATATAACCTATAAATTTGTACTCACACCGTAAAAGTGATACCAATAACCTCGTTTGCTACTCTGTTGCAATATATGCAGTACATACATTCTTCTATTGTGATAAATATCGTATGGAGTTTGCTTGAGTCGTTCATGACAAAATATTAGGCGTATTTACAGAAAATATCAGTGTTTCATGTGCCTACATGTATCGAAAGCACGTTTGCAATCCCCTGAATGGTAATCTGATTATTGACGAGCTGGAGATTTAGAAAACTTAGCAGAAAATGGCATAAAATAGCTAACACTGAATTATCAAGTAAAATATTTTCAGCATGCTCTGATTAGAACTAAAAAAGTCTTCAAACAATAAAAATCTACGAAAGGACATAGAACATGGCAGAATTAGGTACCTATGAGGAGAAAGCGTCCCCTGCCGATCAAAATTAGCGTCTTTAACCCTTTGAATGTAACAAATGTAACATTCTGTACTCAAACAAATTGGTATGAAAACAGAATTCGACAAATAATTACTTATTTTAGTTAACACGCTCATTACCACGACCAATAATTTACCATATGTTCACTATATACGTGATTTTTTCGGTTTTTCAAAAAAAAATTGTGGTATTCAGAGCGTGCTCTAAGTAGAAAAACCTAACCAAATGTACTTCATTAAGAGAGATGATTGAAGAGTTTTAGTCATTTTGTATTTCAAACAAATAAGTTTGCCCATATCGTATATAGTCAATAAAACATCCAAATGTGAATAGATGCTGCAGATTCTGTGGTTTCTTTTATTCTTTAAAGTTCACTGAGATATATATATAGTGTCTACATATAAATGGTAGCGCGTGTGTCAATTGATAAAACATCGTTGATATATATATCTAAATGTCGAGTTGAAGGAAATTTTTCTTCTTCTAATGCAGGAGTTTTGAATAAATTCCTCGTTAAAGAAGTTTAAATACAAGTCAGCTAAATCGGGAACACAGTAAGTGCCCATTGGAATTACAACATTTTGTTTGAAGATCAGGTGACTCAAGACCACATAACTGTGTTAAAAAGTAAGTCCAACATTCTTTTATTGTCGAATTCAGAGAAAAAATGTGGAATCAGAGTAATTTTATTATTTGTTGATGACAAATCGCAAAATACAAAATTTCCCGATATAAAGCAGGAATGATTTCCTTGAATTTAATGAATTAACGTAGATTGGACACCTTCTATGAGTAAAAGCAACTACGATATGCATTACACAATGTCTTTTCTTTCATTTTTTGCAGTTAAGAAAATTATATTTTGACTTCTTATGTATAATTATAAAACATTGAAATCATTTTTTTTTTACATAACTGAAAATCTCAAGCTTGGTGTCCAATCAATAATGTTCAATATTTTATATTTTTCATACAAAGTATTCACTATTTTTCTAGCGATATTTAGTTGATATAACCTTTGACTAAGTATAAAATTATAAGAACTATAGCAGAGCACTTTATGAATGTCATTATAAGCTAGCTATTTGACTATTACATTTCATTAACGATAGACCTTGTTTATTTTCCTTTATTTATCCTGTTTATCACAAGGACGAGCCCCACCTGATGCCATTCTCTGGACTAAATGGATTGTTTACTACAGAATCCAATCAAGTAGACCAAGCTTTATAGAGATGATGACATTCACATTCAAAACAATCATTCAGCGGAGCAAGAAATTAGTGGTTCAATAATTTGAAGTCATAATTAAGTTTCTAATAATTATAGTTTTACAAGACCCAAAAGTAAGCCACAAAAAGAAACAGAATTATGATTAAATATTCAGCAGCATTTGCTAGCTTTTCTTTCTTTCTTTCTTTTTTTTCTTTACGAAAAATTATTTATTACTCATAGTGTTGTCTGCCCAACAGTTGTAGGATATCGAAGAAATCCACTTTAGAGATAGCCTAAACCCTTTCAACCATTTCTAGAGAAGAGTAGTATCTGGTAATCAGTAGAGTTTCATTCAAAGACTTTCCTAAAGACACTCATTAGACTGTCAATATGAACGCTGCTAGTGGCTTCTAACAAGAGGTACACCACAATGCTTTCATAAAAAAAATGTTTTACTTCATTATACTTATTGAACAAGTAAGTTCTAGCCATACTTCATTTCAAACCTCTTTATTTCAAATAACTATTAAGTTCAAACACCTATAACCAGGTATATCCGTTATTTGAGCATTTCAACATGTTAAGATTATCATCAATTCACCATATATGGATCGATGGATGCACAGATATATTTAAGTCATACAGGTGCTACAAATGTACTTTTCTAAACATACGCCGACCTCACGTTTTCTCCTTTATTGTTTCCTATATAACACAAGGATTTTTAAAATGCAGTAAATAACTAAGCACATGGAATTTTCATGAAATGAAAGATTTCCTAAAGCATTACAAGACGAGGTTAATGTACGACAAAAAATGAATTTTCTTAATCATTCGATCTGGGCAAAAAACTCAATACCGTTATTTAAGACTGGCGGTGAAGTTTATTAAATGACAGATAATTGGAATCTCGGTGTATTTTCTTCCTTCTTTACGTGAAATATACGGTTTCCTGTGATTTGTTCAGCTGTTAATTAGTCTTGTTGTTAATATATACGGAATAAAAGACGAAATCTTGTTTTAATATCACGACTGTGTAAAGAGAGCATACGCCGCAACGAAGCAAAAGGGAAACCTATTCTAAACATGTATGGCAGTAATAAAACTGCAAAAATCTTCAAAATACTTTACATATGAATCATAGGAATTTTGTGTTAACATGTATTTGTAATTAAAACGGTGATCTTAATCTAATTGTTTAGAATATCAACTTTTAACTAGTCGAAATGCTTTATTCTTATTTTATACGGAAATGCAGAGTTAAAGTCAAGACATAAAATATATGTTCAAAAGGCCTTCTGTTAAAGAATGATCAAGAAAACATTTCTGATGAGTTTATATTCAAACTCCTGTGAATAAATATCAGATTTATTTTACTATTATGTACACCTACAATATATTCACCAAATCAAATTAGTAAACAATCGAATTATTCAGAGTCATGGCTAATTCGTACCATGGATATAAACATTTTCAGTTTGGTCTTAAAGATTTGAACTCGATTGCTGAAATAAACTTTCACCTGGCACTTAATTTAAGGAATTCACGATATTATAAAGCTTCCTTTCGCAGGCTACCAGCATTTGTCAAGTACAGAGTCTGACACATCTGTTTCATATTTGGATCTTTTACTAGAAAAAAAAAGACCTTTTGAAAAAAATGGCTATAATTAGTCTTTTTTGATTTAGATTGTACATATATCCATACAAATGCTTTATGTGTGGATAAAAAAAAAAATGATGACTCTAATTTTTAAATCATCAACTTCACCTACATTTGCACCAATATACATGTACCTTTGTCATTTGCATACGGAATTTATATATTTCAAGTGATTCCATACGGAAAAGCATGCTCTTTACATGATTAATTTCTAAAACGAGATAAGTTATTTACAAACAAGTTAAGGAAGCAAGAATATCAGCAGTCTCGTTTAAAGTCATCATTTCGTATGTTCTATGGTCGACACAATGACCTTGTCAGCAATTACAACTTATCAGTCAAATGCAGACTGACTTTTTCATACTGATTGTCAGAACATTATTTACACAGAGTTGTCTATGGATTGTTTTTTTTCGTTATTTTCCGATCATGACAGGGAGTATAAGGCGGGTGTGGCAGGTCGGAAGGGGATGCTCATTCCTCAATGGCACCTGATCCCACCTCTGATGTTTGGAGGACCCTGTTAGTTCCCTTTTTGTTTTGTGATGTAAAATGAACTTTTGACCTCGAAAAGCGTACGTTATCTCCACATATTCCATTCTAGATAGGGACATAGATCGCTATATTTTGATTTTTAAAAAAGGCAGTATATACCTTGTCATGTCATTTTCACAATGTGATGATTGAATAAATGTAAATAACATTGTCCCAAATAATAAATTAGACATGGTTCTTTACGGATTGCATTCAATCCTTAAGTTATTTATGATAATTATTTCTTTTAAGTATCGCAGATGGGAAAATAGATAAGGTTTTATGACAATAGAAGGAAATATGAAATATATGTAGATTCAATGAACAGTATTCGATCAAACTCAGAAGTCATTAAAAAATACAAACTTTTGAGCAAAGTAAAGGATGTTAGCTAATGAAAATGAAACTAAGGGATCATATGACTCAGAAACAAGAAAGAAATGGATAAGAAAAGATAATCACGAGGGAATTCTATTTGATTCAGTGTCTACTTTGAAAACTAAAAAAGTCTTAAGAGGAATAAAATAAAGTTTCACTTTCTACTATAATTCAACACAAAGGAGCATCGGTGATCTGATTTACACTGTCAGGGGCGATGGAATCAATATCTCGTTTTCGTTAATGGTTGATATAAATCAATGTTATGAATGAATCCTAGAACGCTTTTCCATGCTTTTTCATGCTTTTCTTTGCAGTGCGAATACTTCTGCCTGAAACTGTACATCTATAATTGCATGTTTAATTTCATGGTACAAAAGATTAATGAAATTTTTTCAACAATATATATCTGAATTACTTTTACATTTGTATCATCAAGTGTACATACTATTGAGCCAATTAAGCAATTTGTTTTTAATTTTGTACGCTTTCATTGTTGTAGATGTGAAAAAGAATATCTTTAAAAACAACTAACACCAACTTTAGATCAATTCTGCATACTTGTTAACATTACGGCGATGTCATATTAGTAACACACATTAAGAGAATAAACACAAATTGAGTCAAACAATTAAAGCTGAACACGATTCGTGAAATGAATTTGTGTGCCATATTTGACTGTTCGCTATATCTGAGGGTCCCTATATAAAGCCGTAGTCACTGTTACGTGTAATCAGTAAATCATCTCCGGTGTATGGAATTCAGCACTCGGTATCGACAAAAAATTATGTTCTTCTAATGCAAGAGAGTAGGATGCGATTGATTGATTGTATATTGTTAATCGTCCCTCTCGAGAATTTTTCATTTATATGGAGACGCCACCACTTGCCAGTGGAGAGCTGCAGATTTTGTCCTATACTCGGCACTCAGGGCTATTGAGCAGGGAGGATCTTTTTCGCGCCAGCACCTACTGAACACTGGTCCTCGGTTTATACGGTCTCATCCGAAGGAGCAGTCTTCACCTCCCACAGTGGGATTTGAACCCGTGACGTAAAGATTGAATGCTCACTCCACGACTCTAGAGCAGACGATCTAACCAATGCGCCACGCGGGTGACAGAGTAAGATACATTTCAATGAAACTTGCAAAAGTTGCACAGGTCTGTGTAGCATACAAACAAACACAAACACACTGTAATAAAAAGTATAGAAAGGCATATGTAAGATAAGAAACGAATGCGAAGAGTATACCCCGTTGCTGATTTCGTAGATAGTAATGTCAATAATGGTGTATGCCTATTTACGATTTCTTTTCAGCTTTAATAACATTCAGTCAATATCAAGAACTCCAATTGTCGACAAAGTTCAAATTTCTCAATTTCTTGCTAAACGCAGTCATACAACAAGTCTGCTTCTCCATGTAAGGACAAGATCTTCTAACAATCTGTTGGAATTCCCCTAAAAACTTGAAGTTGACAAAACATTGCAAATACCGCCCATGGTTCAATCGAATTTTGACTGACATGTGTTGTTACAGTAAATATGCTATAGTTTACACATTCATTTTGATTAAATTAAATACTATACTCAATTACACAAAAGAATTGTGGCGTGTGTGAGAGAAAAGGGACGCTTACTACTCGTAGGTACCCAATCCCAACACTGGTGTTTTCAGAGGATTTTTGGCCGTGTTAAAAAATTATATTATAAATAGGGACTGTGAAATTGATCATCGTTTATTCCAATAATACATAACTGTTTAATTAATTCGAACTACTAATAACTATGATAGAATTTTTCATCAAAAAACTTAAACTTGTAGTCTTCTCAAATTGCGACGTTTAGGAATACGGTCACTATTTTATTGATTTCTACTCTGGAAATCAGGTTTCTTAAATGACATCGACACTGAAATATTAATATTTGCATTGTTAGGGATTCTGCCTATCCTCGATTCCAATTAGGACCCGGGTGAAAGATGAATAATGAACATAATTGTACTCACCGCGAAGTACATTTCTATTTATCAACATTTTTGTTTACAAATATTGTCAGATCAACAACCACCATGCTTATGGTCTCTGTAAGCGGGGCCTTAATTTACTATCGTTTTACAAACAGCGTGACAGTTTGCTTGATAGGGCGTGCTAAAATTTTGTATGCTGATTATCATTTTACTCATCGATTGGACGATTGATTTCAATGGAATCAATAATAATTTGCATATGAAGCCCAGAATACAACAATATCCTGAAATATAAATCACATTGAATGATTGTTCACCAGTGCGGCATTTGTACTCACCAGCAACACGTGGTAAGACCGCTTTCGTCCTCAAAAAACGCGTGTATTATATTTGTTGTGATTTGACCGCATGGGGTTTTATGTAGGCCTACGTGCATGTATAAGAAAACTCAAAGAATGGAATTAGTAAGCAAGGCTACTCTGCTACTGTTGTACAATGTTGCTATCATCATAGGTTGTAAAACTTGCTTTGTCCGTCCACATGTAATTGTTGTTTACTGCATACTCGTAAACATGTCATTCAAAACGATTGGTCAGTATTGTCAGTGGTATTGTTGGGTTCTCTGTTTCATATGCAAAGTATTATTGATTCCATTGAAATCAATCGTCCAATCGATGAGTAAAATGATAATCAGCATACAAAATTTTAGCACGCCCTATCAAGCAAACTGTCACGCTGTTTGTGAAACGATAATATCTACAGCCCGAAAACAAATCCCAAAATAATTTTGTCTCAGCCCCCTCGGTGGTTTAGAATGCATATTTAAGGAATGAAATATGACCATTTTAATAATAAAAATTAACTCCTTAAAATGTGTTGGTGAGCAATAAGCATAGGTTTCGAAACATTTCAAGCTTTTAACACATACAATTTTTCTTCAAATCAACCCCTCTTTAAATGTCCAAATAATCAAAATTAGTGATTTTTTTTCATTTTTTGTAAGCTTCTTCTATATCATAAATAGGAAAACAAGTCAGGTCTTAAGTTTTGTTTAATAAAGATTAAAAGTTATCAAATCGAAGATATTTTTCAAGTCAGTCCTAGGAAGGAATACCTATAGAATACTCTCTTTTTATATGAAACAGTGTATATCAGCTATATTGATGATATTTTGATAAGATACGTTGTATTTTTTTTTCAAATCAACTGTATACTTCAGTTCTAGATTACATTTCAAAAAGCAGCATTATTATCACAATTAAAATTGAGTATTTTATAAAAGTTTTTTTTATATTCAGTTAAAAAAAATAATCAAAACATTTTGTGAAAATCAATAGGGACTGAGAACTTTTCTTACTTAGGCACGTGAACCAAATCTGGAATTTTCGACCGCTGTATTTTATTCCCTTAATAATAGATTTGTAGCGCAATTTTTTGTAGATTTTTTTGTGAGCGATCCCACCTCTGCTCTGCTCTTTTTTGTATTGTTTTATGGACTTTTGATCTTGAATACTATTCGTTATCTCCATTTGTTTCAATTTGTAATCTTCGCCTTTTTCATCACATAATTTTTAATGGGTATATTTGATGATGACTTCATCTTAAGACCAACTTTAATGTTTAGAATGTTTCTTCAATTCCTCATAATGTAAACAAGGCTCGTGCCTTGTTTTTGTTTACGCATAGAAAATATTATGTTTATAACAAAATGAGATTCAGCAAATTACTAGAAACTGTCTTATCGTATATAGAATTATCTTTTTTACTGAAACAATCTGCTTTGAACAAACATATATCCGTATATTTAAGCTTTGTAAACAAAAAACATTGCTCGGGCACTGTTTACATAACAAAGGTTTGGAGCTCTAAATCTGTCTTGTACCTCGACAACGGAAATTCAAATTTTTAATGATCATTAGAAATACCTTAGTTAAATATATGTAAACATAGGGAAAAAAAACAGATTTGAAAATTTTTAGCTTAAAAATTGTCCATGTACCTTTAATTATCACAAAAACAATAAGTATATATAAAACTTTTGAATTTCTCGAGGTAGTTGTTTTCATCCTTTCTTGCAAAAAAAAAAAAAAGAAAAAAGAAATAAACGGCAAAATGAAGCCTTATGAAATAGTTCCTCTGCTGTATAACGTGAAAGTGCATCGATATAATGCAAGTAGTTTAACATAGAGGGCATTATAGACTCTGTAATAGGACTCCAAAGACACAAGTCAAGTGATATCGATCAAATATATATTGTAGCACCAACCGAGGAAAAACGGTCGCATAATCTTGAGGTTTGTGTCTTCAATTAGGTATAAACGTCAAGCAAATCAACGCTTGGTACTAACATGTAAATCTTTGTTCCATTATTGACCCTTGTGATTCGATGGCATCGAAAAACAATGAACCATTGCACTAAACAATTTAACTAAAAAAAAATTCGGCAATTGGCTGAAATTCGAATAGGCATACGTAAGTACTAACTGCTCCCTTTCATTAAGATTCATTCAAATGTAGTGGATTTAATTAGAAATACCCCATGTAAAAAGAAAAAAATCTTACTCTAGCGCATTCAATTTAAAGAATATTGAAGAATATTAATTCATTTTCAATAAGAACTTTCTTTCCTTAATTGACTCGATATAGATATCGGTAAAATATTTGGATATAACGAACAGAATTCTAGCCCAAAAAGGCCATTAAATAATACATATCAGGAGCAGAGCAAAGACGATCCTCTAAAACATCATATATGGGATCATATGCTATTGATGAGTGAACATCCCTTGGCGACCGGTCACACCCGCTATATGCGCCTTGTCACAATCAGGAAATAACGGAAAATGTGGTAAATAATGGCTTAACAATAGATATGAAAAACGTGAATCAGCATTAGACTTAATGTGAGATATTGAAATAAAAGTCAACAAAGAATTTGACACTTCTTTTTCAAATGTATATGTTTTGCCAGAAAAAGACATTTATGTCCAAATGTCTTTTTCAAACTCTCTATGGTCAAATACCTTTTTCTTATGTAACAATAGACCATTATCATCTGTGTATAGATTTTATATTTCCTAGCTGATTCTTTACACAAGAACATTCTCTTGGTAGAATATTTATTACCCCCCCCCCCAAAAAAAATGCAAATCTAATTACGTTTAAAGTCAATCTTACCATCTTTCCATCTTTCTAACAACCGTACAAAAAGTTTCTTAAAACAAAAAGACAAATACAAATATTTTTGCGTTTCAGCTCAATCTTTTGAGATTTACCGTAATCTTTACTGCATTTAAATGATGTAATTTTTGTCGTAGAACTGACCTCAACAGGCTTTCATAGTATTCAATTCATGCTTAATAATTTTTAGTTTTACTTTAAAAGGTTGATATTCTAAAAAAAATATTCATACAAGGGATTTTTCAAAAAAATAATTTCAATATTTTGACATATCTAATGAAGGATATAGAGATAACGAACTATTTAATAGCAAAGTCCGTTCAAACAATACAAAAGAGCAGAGCGAACACGGACCTCCGAAACATCAGAGGTGTGATCAGGTACCGTGTAGGAGAGAGTGTCCCCTGCTGAACGGTCACATCCGCAGTGTGCTCCTTGTCATGATCGGGAAATAACAGAGAAATCCGTGTATAAATAATGGATTAAAAATTAGTCTGAAAAACGTCAGCCAGCATTTGAGTCAATGATAATATACAATTCTGGACTTAAGTGTAGGTCGATATGTGGTTATAAGAACTCATGGCAATGATATTGACCGAAGACACCGAAAGTGAGAGCGACCGAGCCTGCGAGGTCCCCATCATTTTCTGTGTCTGAGGTCAATATTAATATTGCCTTGAGTCCTTATAACCACATATTGACCGTTCATTGAATTCTATAATAGTTATATTATATAATCACTCAAAGTGAATGCACTGACGAAGTCCTAACTGAACAGACTCGGCTGTCATTACGTCACAATGGTTTAAACACGCTTTTTATATCATGACATGATGTTCTACGCAACTTTTGTGCAACCGAACGGTGTGTCATGTGATATCACTTTCCGCGGACGCGCTTTCGCGGCGACATCAAAAAAGGAGGAATATCACGTGACGTTCTTTCAGCCAGTGAAAATTACGAAAATAATCTTCTTATATAATACATTGTATTGCTGACAAGGTCATTGTATCGACAAAAAAACGAAATGATTACTTTAAACGAGACTGTTGATATTCTTGTTTCCTCAACTTGCTTGTCAATAATTTACCTCGTTTTAGAAATTGTTCATACGTAGAACATGCTCTCGCGTATCGAATCAACTGAGATATATAAACGCCGTATGCAGGTGATGAAGGTATATTGCCGCATAAGTAAGGGAAGTTGACGATAGAAAAGTTAAAGTCATCACGTATATCATAGAGCTTGCTTGTTAGATTACCATTAACGTCCTTTTCAAGTAAAATATCCAAATATATAACAGATGTGTCAGACTCTGTGGTATCTTTTATCTCACGCTCACCAGGATACATCGTTTCGACACAAGAATGGAAGTTACCATTGTTAATTGAAAATACATCGTCGATATATCTGAATGTTGAGTTGAAGGCCACAGCAAGTGTTTTCTTCTTTTCACGTACAAGATGATTTCGGACAAGTTCTGCTTCATATGAATGCAAAAATAGGTCTGCTAATAACGGAGCGCAATTGGTACCCATGGGAATTCCAATCAATTCTTTGAAGACCTGGTCTCCAAAAACCACATAGATATTGTCAATCAGAAACTCAAGCATCTTTTGATGTCAACTTCAGAGTACTTGTGTGTACAATCAGAATGTTTTTAACAAAATAATTTTGCAAATGACCAATGACCAAGTAAGTAAATTAACCAGTTCCATTTTTATTGAAAAAGCACCTGTCAATGTTATAAAAAAACCTGGACTTTAATTTATCGTAGGGAATGGTTGTGTATAAAGTTGAAAAGTCGTAAGTTTTTAAGCTGTTGATTTTGGTAAAATCTTGTAATTTCAAATTGTTTAAAAGTTCTTTGGAATTTCTAAGTATCCACATCTGATTCACACCACTTCTTGAATATATTGTTGCACAGTACTCTTGAAGTTATTCCTTCACTACTGTCAATATCTTAGTGAGGAGCAATAAAAAAGGCTTGGTTGAACATTTACTGTAACCCGCAATGTATCTTTCTAAGGATTCTTATTAAGTTTTGGAATCCAGTATATATAGGGTAGTTCAAAATCATTTTGGTTATTCGGGATACTGAAAGCATTCAAAACTGACATATGATTTTGAAGAATTTCTTCGCTAGAAAGGGAACTATGAGTTAAAGTTGGATTACCACTTGTAGAATTAAATCTTTAATGCCAGAGAGCTTAAAACATTTCCCTATTTACATGCAAGCACATGAAAAGCACTTGCCCTGACTCCACCTATCCTTTTGTAAAAATTATCGTAAGATAGAAATGTGCATGAAGCAATTATTTACACGCTTAATAAAAGTTGTTGTTGCGTAAAGCCAGATAAAAATAATAAATTAATAAAGAAAATGAGCAATCATCAAGCTCAAAACTCCAGTGGAGCAATAAAAATTGGAGCGAACAAACACTGACATCTAAAAACAAAATTGGACCAGGAGCCGTAAACGGTTTGCATGTGTTTTACTTGAAAATGTTTCAAAAACATATTGGTAAAACTATAAAACCAGTATGGATATTTTTGATGTGCACTAATTTTTAGAAGTTGTTTCTGAAAAAAGTTGCAAATGATGTTTTTTTTTTTAAATAAACAAGAAATAATTAGTGTGTGAATGAAAGTTCATTTAACTCTTGTGTTATTTGATTTCTCAAATCTTCACATTTATCAATATGGATATTACATTTTAATAATTTATCTCAATATTGATGTTTCCGTCAATAATAAATTTTTATTTTTATGATCAGCGTTTTATAGAAAATCCCAGCTGGAAATAGTAAGGAAAACACTTTTCAGTATATTGCTGACAATGAATAAGAATCACAGGTGTGTAAGGTGACCTCTCCTATATTAAAAGTTTATGTAAAATAGATCTTTATTAATTGTGAAAAACGGCAATTTTCAAAAGTGGTTTTAACATATATAAAAATACCGGTATCTTTGTTTATTTTTTTTTATGGATAAATATGAAAAAAAATATGAAGCAATACATCAATTTCAGAAAGAATCGGGGCGTGCAAGGCAAAACATATCTCTCCCCAACCACTGAAAAAATAAATAGCTCGTGAAAAGGTTTTTTTTTTAATTTTTAAATGGTTAATATCATCTTTCACACATTTCCTTCCTTTATTCTATTGAATTAAATGTCGATAAATAATTTATTTGAACGGCAGGTGAAAAGGAAAAGAAAATGATTGTAATTACGTAAATTGAGATAACGAAAAGTATATATACTCAGGCTCAAAAGTTTATAAAACAAAACAAATGGGTGCTAAACAAACATGGAGTTTCTGAAACATCAAAGGTGGGATCAGGTGCCACGGTGGAGTGATTTCCTGCTGACCAGTCACACCCGACGTTTGCCCCTTGACAAGATCGAGAAATACCGGGAAAAATCCTTCGACAATACGGTGTGTAAATAATGGTAATTAATTCAATTAGTATGAAAAACACCAGTCAGCATTTGTCTAAATGATATATAATATTTGTTGATAAGGTCATTGTATCGACCAAAGAACTTTAAACGACGCGACTTCTGATTTCTTCTTTTATAAACGTGTTTGTCAATAACTTACCTCGTTTTAGAAATTGTTCATACTTAGAGTATGCTCGTGTGTACTGAATCAAATGAGAGTTATAAACTCTGTGTGCAGGTGATAAGGATATACTAGTATTACTGCATTAGTAAGGGGAATTGACAATCGGGAGTTCAAATATGAAAAGTCATCACATTTATCACAAAGCGTTGTTGTTAGATTATCCATTAACTTTTCTCTAGTAAAATATTCAAATATTAAACAACCTAGAAGTATCAGACTCTGTTGTATCCCTTTTCTCAAGCTCACCAAGATATATCGTATCGACATCAGAATGGAAATAACCATTTTCAATTGACAATGCCTCAAGTGGTGTTTTTTTTTCTTCACGTATAAGATTTTGAACAAATTTGACTTCATGAGAGTATAAAAATGGATCAACTTAGAAGGGTTACCCATGGAAATTCCAAAAGATTGTTGAAATATCTGGTCTCCAAAATCGACAATAAATATTGTCAATTAGAAATTCAAGCCACGGTTAGGCATAAGACTGAAAGAGTTAACCAGTACGCTACGAATTCTACGTTTTTGTGGTGACTGTAGGAGTGATTTAACAAATGAGTTTGTCAAAGCGTATAATTGTCTTCAGAAATGTATAATTCTCATTAAGACCTGGTTCAGACTCCATTTTTATGAAATGTGAAATACATTTTTAGATTAACTTTTCCGGCATTTTAAAGTAAGTATATAGAGAGAAAAATTGACACACATTATTTAAATAACTCAAAGAAACATCATTTTCCACTAAATAAGCTTAACTATCAACTTTTAAAAAAGACTTTCAATAGATAAGTTGTTTAATTAAAGAATGAATGAATCAAATACATGTATGTTGAATTAAAGAAAACATAGTTTTAGAAAAATATAACTTTTCCCTGAACTCTGAAAATTGAGAAACATTCTTTCGGGGCAGGGGATTGGTCTGGCCTTGGACGCACTTTCTTTTTGAAATCTACAAAAACATAATCCTTAGACATCAGTTGCATTTATACGCTCATGTAATTTCAAATAATACATTTAATGCCATTAAATTAACATGCTAATCCCACATGTCTGTTCACAGTAGTGTTCTCACATGCCAATACACAATGGTGTTTCAAAGCATCGACGCACAGATTAAATTACTTCTCTATCGTAAAATAGTTTAGTAGCAATTAAGGACATACGCAAGGTACTTTACCTACTGATAATTTTTCAAGATATTCCAGATTTTTTTTTCATCAAAAATTGTTTTAGAAGAGGTATACAAATCCAAATATAGACATAAAAATATTGCACACAGGTCCTTCATTTAGTGGAGCTCTTCAACTCCAGGGAAGGACCCAATAAAGTTCAAACTACGTTGCGTATGACCTTAAAAACTTTTCTTAATTGCACATAAAAAAAAAATCGAAATTATCTTTTTAAAAAGCAGTAGAGCTCAATTCTTGCTTTTGATATTCGTAATAATTTAACCAGGGATGTAGCATTGTTTTTGAAATGAAACATGTAGATAACGAACAGTATTCAAGATCAAAAGTCTAAAAACAATACAAATAGGAGCAGAGCAAACACGGACCTCCAAAAAAAATCAGAGGCGGGATCAAGTGCCATAGAGGTGAAGAGCATTTCCTGTCGACCGGTCACATCCACCGTGTGCTCCTTGTCATGATCGGGAAATAACGGTAAAATCCGTCGTCAATTCAGTGTATAAATAATAGACAAACAATTAGTATGAAAAACGCCAGTCAGCATTTGACTCAATGATAAATTGTATTTGCTGACAGGATCATTGTATCGAACTTCAGAACTTCAGAAATGATTACTTTAAACGAGACTGCTGATATTCTTGTTTCATCAACTTGCTCGTCAATAATTTACCTCATTTTAGAAATTGTTCACACGTAGAGCATGCTCTATTCAATTGAGATATATAAACTCCGTATGCAGGTTATGATGATATATTGCTGCACAAGCAAGGGAAGTTGACAATAGAAAAATTAAAATCATCACGTTTATCATAGAGCTTGCTGTCGTCCGCGTGGAACAATGGTGAGAATGTACGCTAGAGTCGCGAAGTAAGGAATCAATCCTTACGTCGCAGGTTCGAATCCCACTGTGGAACGCGGAGACCGGCACTTCGGATAAGACCGTATAAACCAAGGTCCCGTGTCGCAGTAGGTGCTAGTACTAAAAAGATCCCTCCCGGTCAATGGCCCTGAGTGCCGAGTATAGGACAAAATTTGCAGCTCTTCACCGGCAAGTGGTGGCGTCTCCATATGAGTGAAAAATTCTCGAGAGGGACGTTAAACAATATACAATCAATCAATCATAGAGTTTGCTTGTTAGATGTCTTTTTCAAGTAAGATATCTAAATATGAAACAGATGTGTCAGATTCTGATTTATCCTTTATCTCGTGGGGGTATTCATTGGCCCGTTTGTCTGATTTTATATCTGTACATGAAACTCAAATTTCGGAAAGAAATCTCAAGCTCGCCGGGATATATCGTATCGACCTAAGAATGGAAATAACCATTGTTAATTGATAATACGTTGTCGATATATCTAAATGTCGAGTTGAAGGCCACAGCAAGACTTTTCTTCTTTACACACATAAAATTTTGCACAAATTCTGCTTTATATGGCATCGGTAGTCTAGTGGTTAAGGTGCCGGACCCAAACCGAAAGGTTGTGAGTTCGAATCCTGGCCGCGGCAAGTCGACGTTGTGCACTTGGGTAAGGCACTTTACACGAATTTCCTCACTCCACCCAAGTGTAAAAGGGGTACCTGGCTATAGACAGAGAAAGATATTGTCAGCGCTTTAACGGTAGCTTGCACTGAGAAAGATTCTGGATTGTTATGGTCTGCTGGGGTAATAATTAATTAATGTATTGTGAAGCGCTTTAAGTAGCATTTATGCTAGAAAGGCGCTATATAAATAAATCATTATTATAGAAAAATAGGTCAGCTAATAACGTGGCGCAATTGGTACTCATGGGAATAACAACATAGATATTGTCAATCAAAACCCCATGAGTTTTTTTAATGTCAACTTACGAGTACTTGTGTGTACAATCAGAATGTTTTTAAACAAAATAATTTTGCAATTACCGATGGCAAGGTAAGTACATTTACGAGTTCCATATTTATTGAAAAAGCAACTGTCAACGATATCAAAAAGCTTGGACTTTAATTTATCATGGGAAATGATTGTGTATAAAGTTGAAAAGTCGTAAGTTTTTAAGCTGTTAATTTCGGTAAAATCTTGTTATTTCAAATTGTCCAAAGGTTTCTTAGAATTTTTAAGTATCCATATCTTTATTTATACCACTTCTTTAATGTATTGCTGCACAATTTTTTTGATGTTTCTCCTTCATTACTTTTAATATCTTAGTGAGGAGTAAAGAAAGAGGCTTGATTGAACATTTACAGGAACCCGCTATGTACAATGTATGTTCGTTTGTAAGGATTCTTATGAAGTTACGGAATCCATAATATAAATGGCAGTTCAAATCCATTTTGGTTTGGAAAGAAGAAAAGTCAACTTATCTGAAGAAAATCAACTTATCTGCATAAAAGGAAAATTGTCCTGGCCCGAAAATAAATCTTATTTTATAATTTTAATTTTTTGCTTTGATTTTTGTATCTAGTCCTTCTCTTTATATTTTATTAAATATTCATATTATGAATCTATTAAAAGCAAATGTTAAAACCGTAAAGCACCTTTTTTGCAAGTAAAACATGTTTTTCATCTTCTCTGGAAAAACATCATATAAAGTAATTTAGAGCTAATATAGGCTTTTCAATGCTGAAATTATAGTTTAAAATGGATGTGGTAAAGATCTATCAAATGCAATTCTAGGGTGGCATATAAAATAATTTACAGCTAGCATCGGCCTTTCATCGCTGAAACCACAGTTTAAAAGGGATTATGTAAAGATATATTAAATAAAAATCTGGTGTGGAATTCCTCCTTCAAAGCTGATCGGACTCAGGACATGCTCTTGAGTAGAGAATACATCGGGAGATATGAACACCATTAGCGGGTTATATTTAAAAGTTAATACATAAATAAGGAGAGTGGACGATGGAAAGGCTGAATTCATCTCGTTTGTCAGTTAATTTAGTTGTAAATTGGCGTTTATCGTCTAAAGTCAGTATAAACATCTCAATTTTGTAACATGTGTGGCAGACTCTGTGTTGTCTTTTATTTCAAGTGAGTACACTTCGATCAAAATTTAATTAGAAAGAACGAAATATGTAAAATATTTCCAAAAGGTTAATAATATGAAACGTTTATAATCAATTATATAGCTTTTAAAATGCAAAAAGTGACCGTAAGTTATTTAAATGTCCTTTTTTGTATGCAGGGACGAAATAAATAACAAAATAAGGGAAAACTGGTTGAATGCCATTTTTGTATTATCTACTTTCATCGCCTGCATTACCTGGTTTATATCTCTCAGATGATTTGATAGCAAGAGCTTGCTATACTTATGAACTATTTATAAAACGAGGCAAGTTATTGACAAACAAGTTGTTGAAACAGAAATTTCATCAGTATTGTTTAAATTCATCATTTTATAAATTCTATGGTCGATACAAGACCTTGTCAGCAAATATAATTTATCATTTTGACGTTTTTCACACTTTTTGTAAGTCCATTATTTACACACTGAATTGACGACGGATTTTCTCGGTATTTCCCTATCATGACAAGGAGCATACGGCGGGTGTGACCGGTCGGCAGGGGATGCTCATTCCTCCACGGCACGTGATCCCAACTTTGATGTTTTGAAGGTCCGTGTTTTTTTTTCTGCTCCTATTTTTTTTTATTGTTAAATGAGCTTTTGGGCTTGAATTCTGTTCGTTATCATCAAATATTTTTCATTTCAAATTATATTTGATATGCTGTCCAAGTATATGTCATTTTTTGGATATACTTTTGCCGAATACGAATTCGCTTTATTAGCTCACCTGAGCCGAAGGCTCAAGTGAGCTTTTCTGATCAAAATTTGTCTGTCGTCGTTATCGTCGGCGTCGGCGTAAACTTTTCACATTTTCATCTTCTTCTCATTAACCACTGGGCCAATTTCAATCAAACTTGCCACAAAGTATCCTTAGGTAAAGGGGATTCAAGTTTGTTAAAATGAAGGGCCACGCCCACTTCCAAGGGGAGATAATTATGAATTAGTGAAAAATTAATGGCATTTTTAAAAAATCTTCTTCTGAAGAACCACTGGGCCAAAAAAGATGAAACTCATGTGGAATCATCCTCAGGTAGTGTAGATTCAAGTTTGTTCAAATCTTGACCCCAGGGGCTAGGGTGGGGCCAAAATGGCCGACCAAAGTTTTACATAGGATTATATAGGAAAAATCTTTAAAAATCTTCTTCTCAAGAACCACTTGGCCAAGAGAGATGAAACTCATGTGAAAGCATCCTCAGGTAGTGTAGATTCAAGTTTGTTCAAATCATGACCCTCCAATCTAGTGGGGCCAAAATGGCCGACCAAAGTTTTACATAGGAATATATAGGAAAAATCTTTAAAAATCTTCTTCTCAAGAACCTCTGGACCAGGAAAGATGAAACTCATGTGGAATCATCCTCAGGTAGTGTTGATTCAAGTTTGTTCAAATCATGACCCCCTGGGCTAGGGTGGGGCCAAAATGGCCGACCAAAGTTTTACATAGGAATATATATTTTAATAAGGAAAAATCTTTAAAAATCTTCTTCTGAAGAACCACTTGGCCAAGAGAGATGAAACTCAAGTGAAAGCATCCTCAGGTAGTGTAGATTCAAGTTTGTTCAAATCATGACTCTCCGGGGCTAGGGTGGGGCCAAACTGGCCAACCAAAGTTTTACATAGGAATATATAGGAAAAGATTTAAATCTTTGAAAATCTTCTTCTCAAGAACCTCTGGACCAGGAAAGATGAAACTCATGTAGAATCATCCTCGGGTAGTGTTGATTCAAGTTTGTTCAAATCATGACCCCCTGGGCTAGGGTGGGGCCAAAATGGCCGATCAAAGTTTTACAGAGGAATATATATTAGGAAAAATCTTTAAAAATCTTCTTCTGAAGAACCACTGGGCCAGGAAAGATGAAACTCATGTGGAAGCATCCTCAGATAGTGTAGATTCAAGTTTGTTCAATTCATGACCCCCCAGGGCGAGGATAGGACCAAAATGGCCGACCAAAGTTTTACATAGGAATATATTGGAAAAATCTTTAAAAATCTTCTTCTCAAGAACCTTTGGACCAGGAAAGATGAAACTCATGTGGAATCATCCTCAGGTAGTGTAGATTCAAGTTTGTTCAAATCATGACCCCTGGGTGAAGGTTGGGGCCAAAAAAGTTTTGTATAGGGATAGATAGGGAAACCTTTTAAAATTTTCTTTTTAAGTACTTCAAAGCCATGATTAGTTATATTTATAAGGAATCATTCTCAGGTAGTGTAGATTCTAGTTTGTTCAAATCATGACCCCCTGGGGGGTTAAAATTCAAGCCTCCCCCCCCCCCCAACTTCAGTAAACTTTAAGTTCAGATCTGATATGTGCTTTTTCCTAGCCGATGTTCTCAGGTGAGCGCTGTGGCCCCTGGGCCTCTTGTTTTTCTTTTTGACATTATGACAAGGTGCTTTGTCATTTAAAACAAACTGGTTAAGTTATACTAATGGTAGGTCATTCATTTCGTTTAATGAAGAGGAGTCAAGTTTCATTCTCTTTGTGCATGAATTAAGCTAAATAAAAATTATATAATTTAAAGATTAATAAGACATGGCAATTGTACGCGGAGATTATATATGTTGAATCCTTCTTTCCGTGCAGTAACCATACAAAACATTCTTCCAGCAATAGAATTATCGAAATACCTACTTTAAAAGATTTTGTTTAAATACTTGTTACATCAGTTTATCTGTCAGTCAAATGATCTGATAGGCCTTGAATTTCTTTCAATTTTACACATAAAGAGCAATTTTGTATCCGAGACTAACATATCAAATTTAAAAAATGCATTTGATGGAAAGTCGGCCTAGCTATTTTGTACCACCTTAATATTAACTTCAAAGTTCTTATGTTTTAAATCATTAGTTTTTATCAAAGTAAAGTTAGCAAAGCATAGTAAAGTTGATGGCCAATCGCAGGAAAGGAAAATTTAACCTTCCAATTTCATTAAAGAAACATCTATCTATAATATAAAAAACCTAAGTTTTTACTTTATCATGAGGAACCAAAACCATAACAAATTATTTATGTATTCTTTTTTAATCTTTGATTAAAATTTACATTAACAAAAAAATTGTTGTTCAAATTTATGTAGTATCAACTAATCTGTTTGTAACCTGCCTCGGTTTAAAATTGTTTATACTTATAAAAGAGCATGCTCTCGACCATCGAATAAGTTGGGAAATAAAAAAAATATGCAGATAATAGAAATATTACTACGCAAATAATGAATGATGCAATGAAATAAGAAAAACTAATCTAGTTTGTTCTGCAAGGTTAATTCAAATTTAGCATTTATCATTAGTAGTCAGCAATAAAACAATATATGAAACAAATGTGAAATCTCTATTGTGTCCTCTATTTCAAGCTCGCTTGAACGTTAGAACGTATCTATTCGACACATGAATGGAAGTAAATGTTGTTTTTATATAATAAAACGTCGTCGATATTTCCGAATGTCGAGATGAAAATTTAAGTACGCATTTCAATTGCTCTAGCTGGAAAATCTCAAAGTAAATGTGATGGAGAGATGATGATGCAAAAATACACTACATTACGCCTCAGCGGGGTCTTACGTATCATATGCATAAATAATAGCCCTTAGACCGGAAGTCCAAGGGTTACTACAATGCGCTAAGTTAGAGAAAATTCGACCTAATCATCAGAAAAGCAGGCATTTAAAAATGGCAAAGAATAATTCCTTCGCTCAGATCTCGATATTAATTAACTTATCGTAGAAATTAAGCTGCAATTGATGTTTAGGGCAGTCTTTCACGTTGTAATTGAATGGCTGGGAGAAGGGTGTTTTAACAGTCATATGTTACTTAGTAAAATTAAAAAATAAACATTTAACATTTTTATCAAATCAAATCTCTGATGTTCTGAAAAGTGAGTTAAGCCCTATTGTATTCTTTTTTGAAAATCATTAGATAAAAATTTTTAATATTTGTAGATTACTGCTTTGTTGCGTTTCTTTTGCGTTTCAGTATATATACTGTAAATATATCATATATTCGCTGCATATTCTTTTCATAGCTTTTGTATGCAATTTTCGGTAAATCAAGTAAATATAACTAAATGTCTAGATGGACTTTTTTGGAATTGACAATTGACAAATATATAATTTAATTCTGGTTGTAACGCTGTATTTGATTGGATAAAAAATTTACTTTATATCGTATAAAATGGGTTGCCTAAGTCACAATGACTTGCGTCAAAAACGTATCAATCCGCCTGACGTTACATTCAAATTTTGCACAAATTGAAGTCATTTTGTTACAACAATCTTTTTTTCTTACATCGAATGAATGAAAATTAAATTATAAGCAATGAAATTAATAGCTACCCATTTTATACGCATAAACTGGGTTAGAACAGTTTACGCTCTTTTATGAACAGCTTCGCGGTTTATAAAGCGTAAACTGCCCCAACCCAGTTTATACCGTATAAAATGGGTAGCTATTAAATTCATTCCTTAATTAATGCATTGTTATATTTACATATTTTTATTTGATTTGATTTTCTTGCTTCGTCATTTGTTTAGTCATCAAACCTTGCATTTTCATTGGTGTCAAACCACCGCATCAAATATCCATTAATATTATGTTTAATATGTATTTTAGATCTAACACATTGAAAATGTGCATGGTCAGATCCACATTAACGTGACAAGTTAGCAGTTTTTTTTAATAAGTACATTATCAGGAACAACTACTTTTTTCTTCTTAACAGATGTTTGAGATTTGTTTGTGCAGTCCAATAGAGGTATTTTTTTTTAGTTTATTCTTTATGATAATGTGTTCATTTTAATTTCAATACAAACAAAACATATCTGAATAAAAATATTTACTATTAAATCATTGTTATGATTATAAAATAAAGCACGAGAAGCAATACAAAGCACCCCGAATTAGAAGAAACTGCTTCTGTTGCGGAACTGACAGATCGTTTGCCTTTCGGACCCCCAACACTCGTTGTAAAACCTAGAGATGTCGCAGCCCTAGAAGTGGATTTCGTTGTCGTGAAAACAGATATGTCGTCATCGGGATGACGTATATAACACGTGAAGTCTGCGTCACTGAATGACAATGATATTGATTGGTTTAGAATATTAAAGTACACATCCGCCGCCTCCATAGAACACTGTAATGCTGTAACAAGGTAAACACACTTCATATACTGGTTGGTTACTCTGAAAAAAGGAAAAAATATATAGTTCTACATTTCTTATTTAACCATTGTAAGAATCATTCAAAGCTAAATACAACTTAAATTGTTGTAAATGTGTAGGATATTCTAAGGTCAGACAACACTCCTTGATCTCGAGTACCTGTTTTGCATCCCTTCGTTACGTAAAAAATATTAATGCTAGTCATTTTCATCATTTTGTCATGTCTAACTGTTTAAAAAGGAAATATGCCATTAGACATTGTTCGTTGAAATGATTTCCTATAGGATATTATAAAAGACACCATCCTCTCGTTTCTGGCAAAAGTGAGTTGTAAGGTACCCAATTTTTCTTTGAGTGAAATAGTTGAGTAAAAGTACTTCAAAACAAACTCCTCGGGTAAAACTTTAAATATAGGCATGCATACTATACTTTTAAAGACAGGGTCGTCTGACCTTGAGAGAAATTAATTCTATATGACACCATTATATTACAAAATTATGGTGAATTTTTTAAAGCTTTAGTTACTGGCAGATCTGTAAATTGTAGTGCTCATTCCTTCGTATTTGGTGAACTTGGCTTTGCCTTCTCTGATGACAAGACTTGTATAAAAACATTTGTTGGCTATAGCAGTCCCTGTGATATACGTAGTCTGCAAATTAAAACATAAAACAAAATACTATTTAAAGAATAACTTCAATTTTCCATAAACAGGTTGTTCTTTCATTCTGAGTAAAGTTAGACAATCATAACACACATGTAGTCCAATATAAAGCATAATGGTTATCTTTCTTGAATCTGTAGAAAAGGTTATAACTACCTTGTTTATATTTTCCACAGATAGGAAGGAAGGCACGGTATAGCAAATGCATATTATGGATAGTTATTCTATCACAACCTTTTGTGATTGTCTGAGAACAAGTCTGATATTCATCAACCAACCTGAAAACAAGGACGTGTAGGCAAACTAGCTTAGTTATTGTTTGATATTTTTAAAACCTCATTTGAAGTATGCTATAGACACTAAAAAAATCATGATAATTTAAAAGAATATATATGTAATAAATATGAAGCCAGGATTGAAACTCAGTGACTTTACAAATGTACTATAAGAGTAAAAGTTATAAATATTATTTTCTTGTTCTGATATTTTTCTCCTTGTTTGGATACTGTTGACCTATTCGTACTATTAACAGCTAAGATGTATGGTATACCTGAAAAAATCTGGCAGTGTTGCTTAGTTTTATATATACCTGCATATGTCCACCAGTGCTGTTTGGTTGTATGTCGTGTAGAAGCCGCCCAGGGGCAGTATGTCATGGACGTACAGCTGCAGGCGGGACACGGGGAGGAGGCAGGTCCTAGAGGACTCCGGGCAATCACTCAGTACATAATTAATCATATGAACTGAAAAAAAGAGGAAAATAAACAAATATTTCATAAAACTGTTAAAAATATGTCATAAAAAAAGAAAGGAAAAAAAGTAAACTTGAATTTTTCATTACAAAAATCATCGTTTATTTCTAAAAGTACATTTCCTCATACAGTATCTATTGAAGATGTCTCAAATCCTTTCATTTATAGATATATAACAATAAATAAAATAAAACAAGTATGCATAAAGTGTACATTAAATCCTCAGGTAAGCTTGTGGGTTATTGGCCTTTTTTTGTTAGTATTTGCTCAATAAATTTTTCTTTAGCAGTCTGATATTTCAATTTAATTTTGTTAACATTTTTTTCGTTATCAATTAATTCATTACTTGCCAAACATTAAAATTTTTTATAAAGCATGCATTTTGTTTTGGACAATGTGCAAAAAGCAAAAAAAATCTTTTAAATCTTAAAGTCCATAACAATCATAATCTAATTAAATTTTGATGTGTAAATCATAAGAAAGGGACTGGCGATCAATCCCATAAATCCAGTACACTCAATGAATCATAAACAGAGCAAATCAAGGACCCCTGTATACCTCAGGTTTGAATGGAATTAGGTGTCAAGGAAGGGTAAACAATTCCCTGTTAAACGCCTCCTCCCCTTGAGAGTTTTGGATAATATAGTTTTTGTAGAAACAAAAAAAAAGACAAACAAACACTGATCCTAAGTTATCCCACCTCTTATGTTTGCAGGTCCGTGTTTTCTCTGCTACAATTTTGTATTGTTTAGTGGACGTTTGAGCTGGAATACTGTTTGTTAAACAATCAAACAAACAAACAAACACTGATCCTTATCCCACCTCTTATGTTTGGAGGTCCGTGTTTGCTTTGCTACAATTTTGTATTGATTTGTGGACTTTTGAGCTGGAATACTGTTTGTTATTTCTATATATTTCATGTTCATCGTCGAATCCCTATCCCCATAGTTTTAACTTTGTATTTTTCAACTTCACTTACTTATGCAGAAATATACCTTCGCCTGCATACGGGATTTACATCTCTCATTTGATTCGATATGCAAGAAAATGCACTATAGCTACGTGTGAAGAAGTTTAAAACGAGGTTAATTATTGACAAATAAGTTGATGACACAAGAATGTCAGCAGTCTCATTTAAAGTCATCGTTTCGTTTATTCTACTGTCGATACAATAACCTTATCAACAAATACAATCTATCATTAAGTCAAATGCTGACTGACCTTTTTTATATTGATTGTTAGGCCATTATATACACACTGAATTGTTGACGGATTTTTCCGTTTTTCCCGAACATGATCGGTCGGTAGCAGATGCTCACTCCTCCATGGCACCTGATTCAACCTCTGGTGTTGAAGAGGTCCATGTTTGGCTCTGCTCCAATTTCATATTGTTTAATGGACTTATGAGCTTGAATACTGTTCGTTAATCCCTTATTTTTGATTACAGTAGACTATTTTTGATTCCAAAAGAACGATGTAACACTTTTTTTCATAGTTAAATCAGTGTTAAGTATCGGTAAATCCTTTGAAATTTAATGAAAATTATTATTCCATTAAATCAAGTACTGTAAAATCTCAAATTTTCGTGGGGTCAAATTTTCCATGTTTGAGAGAAATATTATGGTATATGGGGAATTGATTTTGTGGTTGAAAAATGTTTAGTTTTAATGCATATGAAGTTTTACATTTTGTGGTGGTCTAAAATTCGAGGGTCTCTCTATACATACCTCGAAAGCAATGAAAATTACCTCCACCACCGAAAATAAGCGATTTCAAATTAAGCAAAAGAAAGAAAAATTCGAAATAGGTGCAAAGAGCAAAATGATCAAACAATTTTTTTTGGATATATGTGATTTACGAAACCCAGTTTTTTTATGATGTGTTAACTAACAGATTTATTCTTTACTGAGGCGAAACGTGTTTCCGAAATGCTCTACATTTTTTTTATGTCTCGTGTAAAAATAAATCCTTCTATGAAAGGTTTAACTGTAGAGTTGACTTGTATATTCAATAAAGATATAATAATGCAATAACTTTTTCTATACTGAGTCAATGTTGGGCAAAAAAAGGGGTTATCATTTTAAAAAATGATTAAAGTAAAGCTTTATTCCAATCAAGGAAATAACAAAGTCTTCCAGGCAGTGTCATTTTATTTCAAGTCTATATCTATATGAACGTCTGAATAAAAAAAATAATTCCTATAATCCTAATAACAGAAATAAAGTGTACTAATATTTTAAGATTACAACGCTTAACAGGGATAGTGATTCTTATGACAGTTAACTTGGTTGTGAATAAATGACACAATGTAATGAATATTGTGTTTTATTTTTGACATTTAAGCTTAAATAGACATTTACTGTGAAATAATAAAAAAAATTACACTTTGCGACAGAGGGTTGGTAAGCCGCAGACAAATTTTTTTTTATAATAATAAACTCAAATACCAAGTAACCTCAGCAATTTTAAGAACAGAATTTTCCATTTGTCATTTTAAGTTACACATTAAGTTTAAAATATCTATAGCGTGTTTTCAAAGAGAAGAAAAGAAAAAGAAAACTCATAAGTATAACCCCGTCCTTTCATCAGAAGCCTGTGCCAATCATTGTATTTTGTGGCATTTTATTGCAAATTATTTATGAGCTCCTTAATGATTCTGTCGTAAGACATGCGATTAAAAAAAAGCCCAATAATTTATCACACTACGTACATGTCTAATTACATGTGATATGAAAAAAAGTTATTCCGGTTTATATGAAAATCTGAGTTATTCAACAGTAACAAATAATCAATTCAAAAATGCCTTTTTATTGTAATTTCAAGACAGACAAACAAAAAACAACATTAAAAAGGTTTTTTATTTGACAATTCTAAAATAAGAAAAATTTCAAAATAAAAAAAAATCCAGATGTTTTTGGTTCCATGGAAAAAATAGTCTAATTTCGCAAGTTACATACAATGACCTTGTTATCCTCTAATTTATGTCAAATGCTGATAGAAATTGCTCATATTAATTGTGAAGTCATTATTTACACTTTGGATGGTCTACAGATTTTTCCTTTATTTCCCAATCATGACAGAGACGTCCACACAGTGGTATTGACGGGTCGGCAGGGGGAGCGCACTCCTTCATGGTACCTGTTCCTACATCTGATGTTTTAGAGGTCCTGGTTTGATCTATTCCTGATTTGTAAGTTTGAATGAACGTAAAGCATGCACTTGCCTATCGAAATAACTGCAAGACCCTAACATTATTTACAAGTGATAAGGATGTATTGCTAAAATTATGTATGTAAGTGAAGTTGACAATACAGTTTTGTTGTTAGGTTTCTATCATTGTCTTTTTCTAGTAAAATATTCAAATATGAAACGAATAAGTCAGACTCTTCTGTATCTTTTATCTTAAGTTTAAGAAAGGTAAGATTTCAATAGGAAAGCAGACAGTTTATAACATCAATTTAAAAAAGAAATGGTGACACAAACAGCTAAAGAGTCAATCAATGTTACATATAAGCAGCATAACATACATGTAACATTATATTGTGTTGCTGCTGAAAAAAATAAATGCCTTACGAAGTACTTGGTATAAGGATATTAACAATTTCATTTAATGTCAATATTTTGAAAATGATATATAAAAAAAACGTTGTAAAACAAAAAAAAATTCCTATATCGCCAAGCCGAATGTTGACTGGCTTGGTCGTACAAATTGTTAGACTATTTTTTTTCACAGTTATTTTTTACGGAGTTTTTGGTTATCCGGTGATAATACGGAGCGCACGACATGTTTGACCGGTCGTAATTAGGATCGTAATTAGGAGATGTTTACTCCTCGGTGACACCTAATCCCCACTCCAGTGTTTTAGAGTTCGTGTTTGCTCTGAACTCTTGACCTAGATTTTATTCATTATCTTCATATTTCATAGATATGGGATACGTTTCTGAAGGATCAAATCCTTGGAGAGTCAGATATAAAAAGCGGGGGTGTAAGGAGTACATACTCTATACAAGCTTACCAATATTTATCTTTTATATTATTTCCAGTATACTTTTTGAATATAGAATATTTAGATCCAGGATTTACAGTACTGTTCACAAAACATCAATGAAAGAAGAGTCAGGACAAATTAGTGTGTGGAAAAATGTGAAGTGTGAAATAGTTATTGATTCATTAGAAATAAGAGTATGTTCGCTGCTCGCTGAAATGACCTCTGAGAAATAGGAGAAAGCATAAGTGAACCAAGACTGTTTTGTTTCATATCAATATTAACAAAAAGTGACGTTTGGCTATACTCATTTCTGTAATTATCGAATATCACGTTTGCCTTCGTTTCATTGATATTGAGTTCTGTCTCTTGAAATTAAACTTAAGCAAAGAGTGTAAATAAAGGTTAAATGTCTTTTTATAATAATAAATGCATTGGAAAAGCTGTTTGTTTCCCCCCAAAGAACCACCATACCCAAACCCCGTCCTCCAAAGCAAAATAAAGTTGGAACAAAAGAGCAAATCCAAAGTCAACGGGACTTTTCAAGGTCCCAGCCGTAAATTTCGTAGAAGAAGAGGATTGGAGATTGATATGAAGGAAAATATGAAGAAAAAACAGTAACAGAAATATATGAACAGGACGTAAAACATGGACCCCCGTAATTCCAGAGAAGGGATTAGGCGCCTTTGAGGAGTAAGCATCCATGTGGAAGACTAGTAATGTCTAACATTTGACTAAATTCTCCTGGAATAAATGTCCGGAAGTAACACTTGATGGCTATCCCCTAAATAAGAGATATGGAGGCATTTTAAAAAATTAAATAAACAGACGTCTTCTGTAAGTGGCATATACCTGTAATATATTGTTATTCTGTTAAGTTCTTTGTGTCTAAATCATTATCTTAAACCTGTGATGTGAAGAAATAATATTTAATGTATCAGTCAGCAAATTATTAAATATGCATCTGTAAAAAATTATGCTGAATCATAATTCTACTTTAAATTAAAGTAAATTCTACTTTGAGATCGAATTCGAAAAAAAAATTGTTTTTTTAAATATCTCGTAAAAATAATGAAGATACCCCGGTATCAATTTGTATTATAACCAGAATAATAACTTAAAAATCCTAAATTTTGAATATTTTTAGTATAGCATTGATTTTAATTTGATTTCCTGATTGACAATATCTGTGTGGTTTTGGAAACCAGGTCTTGCAATATAACAAATTTGGTCCGGTTATTAGAGGTGAAGGATATGTAGATAACGAACAGTATTCAATATCAAAGTCCATAAAACAATACAAAATAGGAGCAGAGCAAACACGGACCTCCAAAACATCAGAGGTGGGATCAGGTGCCACGGAGGAGTGAGCATCCCCTGACGACCTGTCCTACCCGCCATGTGCTCCTTGATATGATCGGGAAATAATGGAAAAAACAAAATCGTCAATTCAGTGTATAAATAATGTACTAACAATTAGTATGGAAAAAAAGTCAGCCAGCAATTGCATCAATGATAAATTGTATTTGCTGACAAAGTCATTGTATCGACCGTCGTTAAACGAGACTGCTGATATTTCTTGTTCAGCAAGTTGTTTGTCAATAAATTACTTCGTTTTAGAAATTTTTCATGCGTAGAACATGCTCTTGCGTATCGAATCAACTGAGATATACATGTATAAACGCCGTATGCAGGTGATGAAGGAATATTGCTGCATAAGTAAGGGTAGTTGAAGATAGAAAAGTTAAAGTCATCAAGTTTATCATAGAGCTTGGTTGTTAGATTACCATTAACGCCTTTTTCAAGTAAAATATCCAAGTATGAATCAGGTATGTCATACTCTGTGGTATCTTTTATCTCAAGCTCACCAGGATATATTGTATCGACATAAGAATGGAAATTACCTCTATTAATTGACAATACTTCGTCGATATATCTAAATGTTGAGTTGAAGGCCACAGCAAGTGTTTTCTTCTTTTCACGCTTAAGATTTTGCACAAATTCTGCTTCATATGAATACAAAAATAGGTCTGCTTATAACGATGCGCAATTGGTACCCATGGGTATTCCAATAGATTATCGGAAGACCTGGTCTCCAAAATTCATATAGATATTGTCATTCAGAAACTCAAGCATCTTTTTGATGTCATCTTCAGAGTACTTGTGTGTGCAATCATAATGTGTTTTGCAAATGACCAATGACTAGTAAGTAAATTTACGAGTTCCATTTTTATTGAAAAAGCAGCTGTCAATGATATCAAAAAGCCTGGACTTTAACTTATCATGGTGAATGGTTGTGTATTAAGTTGAAAAACGGATTTTTCCGTTATTTTCCAATCATGATAAGGAGCACACGACGGATGTGATCCGTCGGCAGGGGAAACTCACCCCTCCATTGCACTTGACCCCACCTCTTGTGTTTCGGAGGTCCGTGTTTGCTCTGCTCCTAATTTGGATTGTTCAAAGGACTTTTGAGCTCGAATACTGTTTGTTATCTCTAATATATTTCATCTAAAATAAACCGTTCACTACATTTTTACGTAAAGCTTTTCTGAATGATAGAAAAATACAGATAGTACAAAAATTTAATTCGTACTATAGAGGTGTGAAACTGTTTTATTACTTCCAGGAAAAAAACCTATTCCGTCATCTTCATATAAACTCTCTATAAACCCATTATATTTTTTTTGTCGCAAGGATTTCCATGAAATGATCCTTTGGTCACTTTGTACGAAACTTTTTTTTATTTTACCGGTAATATTTAAAGTTAAAACGTCAGTAAGGACTATGTTGGCGTTGACAACACCATGATCTTTTTGTTCATTGCTTCGGATATTCAAGCATCCTAGAAATATTGGCTCAGTTCTCAGAAATGATATATTCCAGATTGCTATTTGGTAGCAATAAATAGGAAAATGTGTGAAAAATGAGGTTTTATTTCTTCCAGTCGCCTTTTATTGATAGTCCTGGTGTTTCTTTTGTATAAAACAATGAAGTAAATTAGCAGATCGAACGCACTGAATGCAAATATTCTGGCACTCCACACAACTCCATCTCGCGTGCAAATCACCGCACTTCATGGGATTGAATGATAAATTGAATTGAAAAGGCGAACAATTTTATTAGCATGCAGTGGACCATATATAATCTTTAATTTGGTACCTCCCCGTGTTGTCTTTCTGATTTACTTGAGAAAACTCATGAAAGCTTAAGATTACATGTAGAGATATAAGGACATAAAAGTTTACATAGTGAATATTTCCTGCAAAAAAAAAAGAATATTATGTAACACGCATGCCACACGCACCCTATCTCACCTTTGATGTTTTGGAGGTCCGTGTTTGCTCTGCCCTATTTTGTATTGTTTTATGGACTTTGATATTGAATACTGTTCGTTATCTCCATATCCTCCATTACTGAAAAAAACCTCCTTTTCCTTTACAAAGTATTTATTACAAATGAAGTATATAACAGATTAATCATTTGTTTTTATTTCATACGATTATTAAGCTAAATTATTTGAAACATATCTGTTTTTCAAACCAATATTTCATTAGAACTGAATAAAATCTTTGAAATGTTTTTGACTTTATACATCAAACACCCAAAGATAAAATCAGAACGCATTTTTTGTATTGTTAAAGGGTTTTCAAATATCAACGATAATGGGTTAATCACGATGATAATTCTAGAGTACCACGACTATTAAGCTATTCAGGAAGACTTCATTTTTATTCAGCTTTGTTGGAAAACTATCAACATCCCTGTAAACTTCTTAGAATTCGTATCGATAAATGGGCCACTGATAAAATTTTACGGGGATGTCAAACATTTCTGAATAATTCAATAATTTTCCTAGATATTGAAAATACCAAACAAAAAAAAATGAAATGAAATTTTGATTACTATAAAAATTTAAGTTAACTTTAAAAGGTTTATGAATAAATACCCGATTTTTGCATGAATATTTTATTAAATATACAATATGCATTAAAATCCTCGTGAAAACAATCACTGTTTTATCTCTTTATGTATTCGATTTTCGGATAAGAAGTGTGCCTTTTGACAGTTGTATTCCTTCTAGAGACAAATAGATGTTGTCATACTCTACTACCCTGTCTGTAAGGACTTCCACAATCCAGACATAGCTTGTAATCATCCCACAGTTTTATTTGATCAAATTATCCTCACTCCTTTTCTATCAATGGCAAATCTTAAGATGATTTTCGATCGTAAATTCACACAATGTAATTCCAGCAGCCGATTCTTGTCTTACAGTCCTGCGAAACAACAAGCAATTGTTGCCTTTCTGGAAAACTTTACCCATAATTCATAGACTGCTCTTAAATTCCTATACTCGTGTAAATGAAAAAATCTGATTTGCTCCTATTTTGTATTGTTTTATGGACTTTTGATCGTGAATACCGTTCGTTATCTCCATATATTTCATTCTCCCACTTCTCGTCACTGATTATGACATTACATGTAATAATGAAAAATATCATCGTACTGATCAACCTGAAGACAACGTGAAATCACTTAAAGTTCTAGCTCTCCAGTTTAACCTGTCTTGTTAAATAAAGGATAAAAAGTCATAAGAAACAAGTGAGCATTTTTGCAAAGCAATCCAAGGGTTTTTTTCATTTAAATCAGAAAATCGTGAAGAAATCATCTTTAATTTATTACCGGTCGGTTATTAAGACAGATATTTGAGAATGGTCCATGTTCGATATCTACACATTTCCTATTGTCATTAGATATCAAAACTTTATGTGGTTATGTATTGTCAGCAAGGGTCTTGTGGTACTGAGTACAGTTATTAATAGGGACCAAGTTTCCTACCTGTAGCTTTTCTAAAAGAAAAGGCAAGAGAAAAAATGATTTATAAAATGCTGTTTTACGACCCGTTCGAAAATGTTCACTCATATGGGAACGTCACCATATACCGGTGAAATATAGAGATCTTCACTCGGCAATCACTGCCATTGAGCAGCAAGGGTTCTCTATTGTGTCAACGCCTACAATGACAGCGGGCCTTGGTTTTTTAAGGTCACATCCGAAGGACCCACAAATTTCACTTCAAGATGACGAGCGCACAGAGATGGAACAGAGAAATTGACTCTGATTCCCAAATAACCATATATTATTTTACCCAAGCTCGTTAGCTATTCAAATTATTGATAAGAAAAACGGCTCAGTGTGAAAATTATGACAATAAATTGTTTATGAAAACCGTCAGTCAACATTTTACTCAATGCTGACAAAGTTATCGTATCGACCATAGAATTTATATCTTAATTTCATTACCATATTAGCCAATATCTTACCAACAAATATTTTGACGATAAGACATATAACTTCATTACAACGTGAAAATAAATAACCTGTCTTTCTTGTTAAATAAAAAAAAACATAAGAAACCATTTTGATTTTTTTTATTTTCAGAAAATGAGCAAGATGAAAACTTTCACATTTTTTGGTCCAAATTCTGTCCTATCCCAATCCCTCTGCAGGTCTGACATAGACAAATTATTTAAAGACATACTTTTTATATTCGCTAGAAAATTTGTTCTTCATTTACGGTCTAAAATGAACAAATTTAAATTCACACCAGTGCATTTTGTGATATTTATTACGACGTGTATATTTTGCCCAAAACTGTGAAATATATAATTATTTAAATATATGTCTATAATTTATCATAGATTATCGTATTGATTCTCAAAGAATAAAAAAAGTCATCATTTAAGCTTCTTTATCGAAGGAACTGACAAGCTGCTTGAAAAGTTCAAAACATACATATGTACATTTTTGTTTAAACCTCTTTTTGCTTCATTTCTTTTAGAAACCTAATGTAAAGTCATCTAAATGCTAAATGATCAACGTTTTAGTTATTTACTAAAAAACGCTTTTAGTTAATTACTAAAATAATACATATCAAAATAGGGATATGAAAACTTGCCGAATACCTAATTAGTTCATAAGAGAAATAACTTAAATTCATTCAATTACCAGTAATAAGAAGGTCCATTAAAGCAATAAGAAGGAGATAAAAGTTGGAGGGGCACTGTACAAATAATGGCGACCGAATGAGTCCTAACGATCACAGATCAATTACCAGAGCCATCTCACAAACATTAAAAATTGATTCCATTATAAGCCCTCAAAGATCAGCGCCCTTTGTGTTAACTAACTCTCCATATAACCTAATAAAACTCTAAATTAGGCACCAGTGGTAGGATTTTTTTCCTGTTATAACTGTCTTCGACTCATTTTGTCTAAATTAGATAAAGATTAGCAACAGATTGATTTACATCAAGCTATAATTCCCGACTTTGTAATTGTCAGGGCCCATCGATTGGGGACCAGTAGGTCCCTAAATCTTCATTTGTAGACAGCATGAGTCCAGTTCGACACCCAGAAATCTGAAAATAATTAGGATTCAATCACGGTTGAAATTCCATCGTGTTTGTTAGTCCTTGTAAGTTACACAGAAATTATATTCGGTTGTCAATAGACATATGTTTATTTATTTATTAATTTTCTACCAAAAGAAAACATTAAATCAAGAAAATAATTTTATTAAACATCAATAAATATTTTCCCAAAGTCTTTGAAAAAGTAAGTATTCGATATAGTTTTTGAATTTCAGACTAATGACCATTATTACGAGTTACAGCTGCGCCTTGGAAGCTAACGATTTAGATTTTTATAGCATTATAAATGTGTCATTGTCCATCAATACATAGTTAGAAAGTGGTGTTCGTGTTGAATCATTTCGGAATTGTGCAAATTAAGCAAAAGAGTAAAATTTATTGTTACCTCTCGACAAAGTTTCTTTTTATATTATCTGCTATGGCACCTGATCCCACCACTGATGCTTTCAAAGGTCCATGTTTTCTCTAATCCATATTTGTATTGTGTCATTGGAATTTTTAGCTAAATTTTTGTTCCTTATCTCCATGATTTTTTTCAATTTTGCTTGATTTATAATATCTTTGTTGTTCCTAAATAAAACTTTGATTTCGCTAATAGCTTTTCGCGCATTTATGTTCAATGTTTACTTATAAAGATAGCATTTCCAATAAAATTACAATGCAAATCTACATATTGTATGTTTTTTACAAATCCAGATATTAACGCAAACAGAACATTATAATGTGCACATTTACAAACCTTCCAATTTCTCCCAAATTTATTTGACAACACACTTTTTATCCTCTATAGTCCACAGACCTCAACTTTTTAAAGTATATTCTTTAGAAAAAACATCAATACAAAATTAATCCCATTACAGGAGATAGAGAAAACTATATTGATTTTTAATCGACGTGTGAAATCTTTGTGAATCTTCACACAAATCCTTGAGTTAATTTGGAAGCATAAACCTTATCAAAGTTTCCAGTCAGGTTCCTTTTGCGACTCGCATTCCAGACAAACTGGGATCGTTGGAGGGTTGCAAAAAGCCGAAACACACCGCCAAATTAAAGATGTCTGAAGATTATAGAATATCTATGGAGTATGGACACCACTGATACATAATAGTTAAAGAACTATACATATTTACTTTGGTGACACAATCGTTTATGCCGCTTTGGTCGGGATTTATTATACCGGTATAATATTACTTTCACAGTGGAGCAACTCTTTGTGAAATGTTGATTTAACAGAAATATATAAAACCATAACATTTTTTTTTCAATCAGTGAAAGAAGACATTCTAAACCTTCTTGGTTTCCTCTCTCAGGTAATAAATTGAAACTTAAAATTATGTAAATCAAATGTAACGTACTTTGAAAACTGAGAAAAACTATATATAAGTTTTTTTTCTTTTCATCAGCTGATTTTTTTTTTTGGTTACATTTTAAGTGGTTCAGTTTCCGATCAATCCTCAGAAATAATGAAAGTTGTAAAGATTAAAAAACGAAGAAAAACAGATATTTTTTCTCAAGGAAAAGTAAAAATATTTAGATTAATATGCTACTATAAATACTTACCCGACAGAGAGAGTACAACCGTGTAAAGAGCGGGGAACCAGTGCCCGTCCATCGGCCTAGCGCCCCCCACAGGGGTTTACTGCACCAGTAATCAGAGAGCCAATCTCCAGGCAGTCCGGGAACCAGCAAATTACCGCTGGACGAAATATTTTCAGGGTCCGCCGTCTGAACTCATACCATGTTAAATGAAAATATGATCTACCATTCTATTCCCAACAGCTCATATCAATAGATTTTTTTGTTTCAAACCTTTTCTTTAAAATGATGAAGAACAGCGTTAAAACACTGAAGAGCATTCAATGTACAGCAAATAGGATCCAAAAGCCTGTAAAATGGACCAAGATTTCCGAACCTTTATAATGGAAATGATGCACTGAATTAATTATCCACGCACAAAAATTTAAGCATTCGCCGAAGTTCTAAAGTAGAATTGACATGACGGCCCAAGCCTGCCATTATACCAGTTTATGAACGTTACAACATTCACACATAACGAACCTCCAAAGTGTCGAATCGCAGGGCAATAAAGACTTCAGAATCTTACACTTATAATACATCACATCTCCAATGTAGCGTCCAGCCTGCTCTTCATCCACTTACCGGACCGCGGGCACGGCGTAGGTATCGCTTATTGAATTCTCAGACATCTGGCTTGTCGGGAAATTCCCTAGGAAATAGTTTGTATGTTTAACTTGTCAATAGCTATTATTAGAAAAGTACCCAACCAAACAAATTAAACTATAGTTATGCCTTAGCAGGATCGAAAGTATAACAGCAAGATGTAGAGTTTATTGAGTTAAATAATGGAAATGTTAGGAGATTCACAGGGAGGTCTTTTTTTTTATCTCGTAAAGAAAGAAGACATTAATTCAATACATTGTGTACTGTACAGGAAAAATTTAGCAACGCTATTTTTAAATTTATAGTTGAGAGCATCTGCTTTCATCGAAAAAAAAATTAACAAATTGAACTAATTTTATTTCACTCTCTTTTTTTAATTGTGGGTTTATTTCACTGCCAGAGAGAGGTTCTTAAAAAACGAATTAAAGAATCATTCAGGGATTTAACAGCATGCGCGTACTTTAGAGAAATAACGTCAATGTGGCTAGCAATGGCATAATGAAAGAAAATTTTATTGGTCCAAAGCTTTTAAAACTTTTTTCAATGTGAATATCTAACAAAAATATGCAAAATTATTCTTACAGCAGCAAGACTAAAATTATTGAACACTGCAAAACTTAATGTGATTAGCTTTCAAACGTCATCTCTTAGCAAATGCTGAAACATAATCCTTTTTATTGACGACAAGATGTCTGAAGGAGGGATGCCAAATAAAAAGTAAAAATGTCCGCCTCCCGTATAAGTTCATTTCTTCTTGAAGTGTCGACGAATAATAATCCTCAAATTCTTTTACCTGTCAAATATATCCACCAAGATGAAGTTTGAAATGTAAAGATAATCAGGTTTTTGCATATTTTTAACACAATTAAAGAGCACTTTAACAATGAATATAAAAGAGTACGTTTAGAGTCAATTATAGAATAAATAATAGGAAATCAAAGACAATAATTTTGATTATTTTTTCTTTTTATTGGTTTCTTCATATATATTTAATTCTTCAATTTCCTTTTGAAATGAAATATGAAGAAAAGATCAGTATTCAAGCTCAAAATCCATTTTTAGAAAAAGAACTGGGGGCATGGCAAACACGGACCTCTAGAAACATCAGAGGTCGGATCAGGTGCCATTTAGGAGTGAGTATCCCCTGCCAATCGGTCCTACTACAGTGTGCTCCTTGTCATGATCGGAGGAAACGGACAAATCCGAAGACACTTCAGTATGTAGAGAATGGCCTAACAATTAGTACTAAAAACGTCAATCATCATTTGACGCAGGGTTAACCGCAATAAGGTATATTTATAAAATGGGGTCGAATATATTTATATATATAAATTAAAGATGAAATAATTTTTTTGCGGAAGCCTATGAATTGATCATTAAGGGATATAACCAATGCTAGTGAGCTAAAAACTGTAGAATATCATTAAAAAAAATTGAGAAAAGACGTTGGACATACTTGTTATTTATAAACAAATATTCGACATCTCTTTTATTATTGTTTTAAAATAAGAGGAAAATTCGGTCCAAATATTAGTGAAAAACTGCCAAATAATTCAAATCATACACATATGTTAATTCAAAAGAATCAATTTTTTAAAATCCTTTTTTCAAATCATTATGCAACAACAAATCTGACAAGTTCAAAGGAAACAATCAGTGATCATACAGGGTTAATACTGAGTCCTTAAATGTGTTTCATGTGGTACATATTTAACTATTATCTGAATGAAAGAAATCATGTCACGTGACCAAAAAGCATGGCTGTTAGTTTCACCTTCAAATAACAGTTGGTGTATTTTAATCTTAATTTAATTTTTTTTGTAAATTGTACCTTTCTGGTTAACTATATCCTAGAATTCCAGATAAAGTACGACAAAATATATATCAAATTCTAAATTTTTAATACAACGTCGTATTCCACAGCTGTGTCAATTTAAGGAGAAAGAACAGATAAATCTTCAAGTCGTTATCTTTTGATCTATATTATATTTCATAAACCACATCATATTACACGCAACGACTGGCATTTATAAAACGATGGTTTTAAAAATTACAAATGAAGTAATACTAGTATATCAGCATTAAAAAATGAACGTGATGACTTTAACTTTTCAATTGTCAACTTTCCTTACTTATGCAACAATGTATCTTCATCACCTTCATACGGGGCATATATCTCTCAGTTGATTCAATACATAAGAACATGTTCTACGTATGAACAATTTCTAAACGAGGTGAGTTATTGACGAACAAGTTGCTGAAACAATAATATCAGCAGTCTCGTTTAAAGTCATCATTTCGTAAGTTCTATGGTCAGCAAATACAACTAACATTGATTCAAATGATGACTGGCGTTTTTATACTTATTGTTAGGCCATTATTTACCCAATGAATTGTCAACGGATTTTTCCGTTACTTGCCAATCATGACAAGGAGCACACGGCGGGTGTGACCGGTCGGCAGGAGATGCTCACTTATCCATGGCATCTGATCCCACCTCTGATGTTTTGGAGGTCCGTATTTGCTCTGCTCCTATTTTTTTTGTTTAATTGCTTTTCGAGCTTGAATACTGCATATTCGTTTTCTCCATATATTTCATTAAATGAAATATTTGGAGATGACATACATTATTCAAGCTCAGTTAATGAAATATATGGAGATAAGGAACAGTATACAAACTCAAAGGCCCATCAACCATTTCCGATATTTCCCGGTGATGACAAGGAGCACACGGCGGGTGTGACCGGTCGACAGGAGATGCATACATATCCATGGCACCTGATCCCACCTCTGATGTTTTGGAGGTCTGTGTTCGCTCTGCTCCTTTTTGAATAATGTTTTATGAATTTTTGAGCTTGAATACTGCATGTTCGTTATCTCTATATATTTCATTCCAAAACCTTTTTTCTATCATATTTGTTTTACGGATGGTAATGATAATGCCTCATTGTTTCAAGAAGTATGATCAACGGTAACTTGTTCAGCATTTAATTCTTACCAATTGTACACACTAAATATAAAACAGTATGTTGTAATATTCGCTATCACTCGCTATGTGATATTTATCTCTCCGACTTATTCAATAATTACAAGACAAGCTTTAAGTACAGTCGGTCAATCAATGGGGCCCGGGGTAATCTGCACAAAACTAAATCAATGTTACAGGAATTTAAAAACTTTAGTTAACGTTAGGTTTTCGTAAATTCAATTGCCGTTGTAATTGACTTGTCAGAGTCACATTTAACTTTTATTTACCAGGAATTGACACAACATTGAAGTCTCAAACATTTTGTATCGAGGAATTACTAACTTATTACTACAATTTCATTAAAACTTCGCTACGGTTACCTGGCTTAGTTCGAATTATATCAGCCAAATGTGATATTTTTGCGATTTCATTTATTTTTAGAAAATGAATTGATATTTGATAGTAATTTGTATTGTAATTATATGCAGAACAAAATTATTTTAAGATTGAAAAGTAAAATACAAAATGTAAAAAGTGCTTGAGTTAGTTAAGTGTTTATGATAAGCAATTAATTTAAACGGATTTTAATATTTCTAATCTTAATATTAAATCTTTTTACATCTTTTTCTTTTAATCAGAAAAAAAATATCGTTTTCATTTAATTAAGATTATAAAATATCCATTGGATTACAGTATCATATAATATCTTCAGCTTAAAGGATGTACCATAATTGAAAACAGGTGTCCTACATGTCCACTTACGTCTTCCATTTTATATTCATATTTTATCAATTCCATACTATCAAATTAAAATAATCCTTCGTCATAAATTCCTATTTAGAAGATTGCAGGAAAAATTATACAATCAGTGGTTTATAAGTAAGCTTTTAAGTGAAACATTGTTATACAATATTACATAGGGATACGATACGTTGTTTATCAGAAACAGAAAGCGCTATGTATCAAAAGATAGGTAATTGTTAAAATAATTTAAAGCTAAGATTTTTTGGATAGAAAAAAAAACAATAGAAATGGAATATCGAGATAAGAGCATTTAAGTTTATACGTCCATTCTAGGAATATAAATCAGGAGCAGGTCAAAAGCGGACCTTTAATACAGAGGTGGGATAAGGGGCCAAAGGAGATATAGCAATCCCTGCCGACCAGTCACTTGTTCTCCTGGCCTTGTCATGATCGACAAACACGGAAGACAATTAATTGTGTAAATAATTGCCTAATAATTAGTATGAAAAACGTTTGTCAGCTTTAGTCTTAACGATAGATTATATTTGCTGACGAGGTCTTTGTATTGACTTAAGAACTTGCGAAATGATGACTTTAAAGGATACTGTTGATATTCTTGGTCCATCAACTTTTTGGTCAATAGCTTGCCACGTTTAGGAAATTCTTCGCACCTTGAACATGCTCTAAGGTATCGAATTAACTCCATTTGAATGTGATGAGGGTATATCACAACATAGGTAAAGAAAGTTGATTATCAGAAGTTGAAGTAAGCACGTTTATCATAAAGCTTTGTTGTTAGGTTACCATATTGATCTAAAGGAGAGGGATCTACTTTAGGTCTATGCTTACCATTAACGTCTTTTCTAGAAAAATATTCAAATATGAAACAGATGAAACATACTAAATAACAAAGATGACATACTGTTAATAAATGCAAACACAAAAGACATATTTTTTTTAAAAACATGAAACCTGACAAAAAATTACACGTCAATTGTCTGTTGCTTTCTCTGAACTCCAGGACGTGGCATTTCCGGGAAAATATCTTTAAACAACAGTGTTGTATAAAGCTTCAGAGAAATATTTGTACTAATGATGATATTTATGGATAAAACTAGGCTAATATGAAATTGTTGGCTGTGTAACAAACAAAATTGTACGTACAATTAAAAAAGAGCCTGTTAGTATTTTACTTGATTATTTACTGAAAGATTTCTGTAAAGTTGCAGAATAATATTGAATTAGATGACAAAAAATTAAGATATGATTATTTTTAAAATTAAAACTGAAAGGATTTGAAGGATGTCGTGAATTCACAACAATGTCATTTGTTGAAATCTTGTTTTTCGCTGAAAAAAGTTATTGTTTATGTTTAGCTGTTATATTTACAAGGAGAGATAAAGAGGGGAAATTTTGTATAAAACTTATATCAAGAGTTGTGTTTCTTGGAACAAGATACCTTTTGTCAGATTGCACGTTAATGTATCAGTTGATATGAATCTTGCAAATTAACCATCTGTCAAATAATATAGACATAAGAAATAGGGGTCGACTTGCTTCCATTTTTATTTTACTGGTACATGTATAAGTGGACTTATGTGTACGTTTAAAAAAATATTTACAAAGAGGTTACAATCGAAAATTCAAGAGAAGGATATTTATTTCACTAATTGCACAAACAATGAATGAATTTGAATTCATTGAAAAATATAACATTAAACATACAAAGCTTACTTGTAAACAGACTGTTGAACAAATGTAGATAAATATTTCTTTACCCCGATGCTTTTATATAACACATTTTGACATGCGAATATTAAAAAATCAACATACTATTTAGCAACAAAAGAGCTATGCTTTTTGAAATCATAGACAACTGATTCTTCATTTTAAAAAAGAAGAAGGAATTTTTCTATCTTCTGATTGGTAATTATACAAATTTACATCGTTAAACATTACAGTGATTCTGCACACATGCTCTCTGAAGTTGACATCAGGTGCTGGTGTTTCTCATTAAGAAGTTTAATATAGTCTTCGATCGATGACCAAGTCTCACGGCTGGTGTGATTTGTCAACAGGGGATGCTCACTTCTCTTGGGTACCTGCCAGATCCCACCTCTAGAAATCTTTTTAAGATAACTTAAGACTTGATGTATATATGTTAAGGTAGGATTCTTCTCATATTTCTAATATTTAAAAATTAATGAAATTTTCACAGAATCAAGAAGACAATACCAGTAAGTGATAGTATCAGTGAGATTAAATTTGACCGTTTTATATAAAGGACAAGGTCAGGTCAAGGTCTTTATCTTTTTCCTTGACATTAAGAATAAAAAATAACTATTGCCAATCATGTGATACCTACTTCTAATCCAAAAGTTTAATTATTGTTCTTTTTGCATAAAAACATATTACTATATCGGGTCTATAGCATGATATTACCAAATTTACACAAATAATTCAACTTAACTGGATATTGGCTAATCCGAATTTTCTCTGTTTTTCTTAATTTTTTTAGGATATGTTAGTTATTTTCATATGCTTCCTATATTTAACTTTTCCTTATTTTCACATATAATAAAGTAGTCTTATAAATGTACAAAATGATACAAAAACAAAAAGTTTTGATCGTTTACTAAGAGAGAAAAAATACTTTTTATGGATTTTTGGCTCAAATCTGCACTTTGATAGGAAGCGTTTAAAAGCTAATAGAGTTCTAGTTTGTTTGAAAAATCATATTTATTTGATATATTTTAAAAGTTTAGTCCCTCATTATTAATCTAACTTACATTTGAAATTTTTTTCCAAGACTTCGATTGTGTAAAAATTATAACTAAATTCATTGTTCTACATAATTATAATTTTGAGAGGCAGAAAAGAAGATATTTTCATACGCCACCATATATAGTCCCTGCTAGTTTTCAAACGCAGTTTACCATTTCCATTTAAAGTTGTACAATTGTGATGAGGAAAGAAAAATATGATCTTTTAAATTCCTTACACCTCAATATATAAGACATATAAGCAAATATACTTTGAGTGTTTCATCTAGTCAGAAACCAGAGAAGAATCCTACCTTAAAAACATTCTGATTGTACACACAAGCTCTGAAGTTGATATCAAAAAGATGCTGTGACCTTCAACTCAACATTTAGATATATCGACGACGTATTGACAATTAACAATCTTATGTCGATTCGACATATTACAGTGAGCTTGAGATAAAAGATAGAGTCTGAAACATCTGTTTCATATTTGGATATTTTAATTGAAAAGACGTTAATGGTAATTTAACAATCAACTCTGTTATAAACGTGATGACTTTATCTTTTCAATAGTCAACTTCCCTTACTTATGCAGCAGTATATCTTCATCACCTGTTGTGGAGTTTATATATCTCAGTTGATTCGATACGCAAGAGCATGCTCTATGAACAATTTATGAAACGAGGTAAATTATCGACAAACGAGTTGATGAAACAAGAATATCGGCAGTCTCGTTTAAAGTCATCATTTCGTAAGTTCTTTGGTCGATACAATGACCTTGTCAGCAAATACAATTTTTTATTAATTCATATGCTGACTGACGTTTTTCGTAATTATTGTTTGTCCATTATTTATACAGTGAATTGACGACGATTTTCCCGTTATTTCCCGATCATGACAAGGAGCACACGGTGTGTGTGACCGGTCAGCAGGAGATACTCACTCCTCCATGGCACCTGATCCCACCTCTTACGTTATGGAGGTCCGTGTTTGCTCTGTTCCTTTTTTATATTGTTTAATGGACCTTTGATCTTCAATATTGTTCGATATCTCCATATGTTTCATGATTTGCATGCTAAGCAATGGTTAAAAAGAATTTCTTAACATTTTTTAAACCAAAAATATTTCCAGCATTTGAAACAGATTATGTCTACTGGCATCAATTATGTTACTTATAAGAATATAATTAAGATTATTTATGGTTAGCAGTTGGTAAAAAGTTATTTGCATTTGAGCCTGGCTAACTGTTTACAGTCAGGCTAAAATAAATTTAAAAGAGAAAAGTCTTAGAATCACATGAAATTTTGAAATTAGAATTCTTTAATTTTTTAAAAAAATTTATAAATTTGAATAACAAAATGTTTCCTGAAGTCACAGTCATTACATATACAAATATGCATTCCCAGAAAGTCCTTTTTTATTTTGGATTTCTTTATCACATTCATTTATGTACTCGTAAAAGAGAATAAATGAAGCTAGTAACAATCATTTTAATGCTTTATTTATTTTGTTATATATGTTGTATTAGCATGCATATTTTCGCATTATGATTCACGCAGAGGAAAAGAAAAATATACTCTAGCGTTTTTGATAAATTTATTATACTTCCATTTGTCAGAAAAGGAGGACATTTTAAGTATTACTTTTCTCTCGTATAACATCCTTCTAAAGGAATTTTTAAAAGTTGTAACATCTGTAGCCCCAGAACACGGACATTGTCATGTTCTTTACACGTGTATCTTTCTTACACGTGCTTTGGTCAACTCCAAAAAAAGCCAAAATTGTAAAGGTTGTATGTCTTCTTGTGTTTTTGGCTCAAATTGAGGGTAGCAATTCTAAACACTATTGAAGAGTCTTATTAGAAAAGGAGTAAGGAGTTGGAATAGAGAAGGTATCATTTTTACCTGCTTTACTAATTTATGATATTAGTCTTATGACTGTGAACAGAATTTTGATATCATCTTTATGTTATATAAACTTCAAAATTGATTTATTTTCTACTGCGTTAAAAAGAAAACGGAAAAGATAAAGCATAAGTCTTCTTGTGTTTTTTGGCTCAACATTGAGGGTAGCAATTCCAAACACTATTGAAGAGTTTTATTAGAAAAGGAGTAAGGAGTTGGAATAGAGAATAGTTACGCAAACTTCTTCATTAATCACCTTGGAAAATGTCTTTACCAGCTGTTTCTAGAATGTATCATTTTTACCTGCTTTATTAATTTATATTAGTCTTAGGACTGTGAACAGAATTTTGATATCATCTTTAGGTTATATAAACTTCAAAATTAATTTATTTTCTACTGCGTTAAAATGAAAACGGAAAAGATAAAGCGTTTTAAAGTTTATTTTACAAGAAATAAATACTAACATAGCAAATTCTGCTGTTGCCGCCGCTGTTTTTTTACTTTACAGAAGCGGAAATTGACATCATGTATAAATAACGTACAAAAATAATTTACAACAACAAAAAGCACATGAGATTCATTAGAGACATATAAAAATATTTTATCGTACACATAAATATTGCTGCAAAAATTCATTTCTTCATAAAGTACAAAGAAATGTTGGTTTTTATGTACATAAATATTTGATTTTTTCATCAACGTTCATTTCAAGCATAAGGATAGCATTTCCTTTGTTAAAATGTATAAGTTATTCAATATAAAATTTTTCGTATTCTATTTTACCCTCAATGTTTTTTAAAATCTTATTACAAGCATAATTGGCATGAAAGTTCTCATTATATACAGCGTATTGTTAAGTAAGACCAGTCACAAGGGTATGACAAGAATGTTACGTCATAACCGAAATAACCGTTAATTTCTTAACCAAGGTCTTCCATTAAAAAGGTTATGAAACATAGTATCATAAAACATGTTAAGTAGGAAAAATTATAGTTAATGTTTCCGTCCTCACAATAACAGGAATGAAAAATTACACATATAAATTAAATTAGCTTAGCACACTATTGCATAATGTACAAAAATATTAAAATGTTGCAAACTTTCTCTCCATTACATGGACATTAAATACAATAAATAATAAACATACCAGTCGTATCAATAAAACATTTTAATATAGTCATTAAAAGGAAATATATTCCTTAACCAAGTTTATGCTATTATTCTGGTTTTATAACATAGCATGACAATTCATACGCTATGGGTTGCTTCAATACGCTTTGATAACGCATGCGCACTTGAACCCGAACACGCCATGGGACTAGAGTACAAACGAATGACTAGAATTGGCTAGCCAAGTGTTCCCGGTCATTCGGCAGAATCTTCTCACCAGTGGAAACTCTTGATGGATATTATCCACACAAGCTTCTCTGTGGCTTGTTTTGTCAGTGAAAAAGTTCACAGATTATTTGCAAACATTAACACAATTCTCATTTGAAGTCAGTCAAATGGAGTGGCGTTTCTCCCTCACTCGCTCCATCGCTACCCTAGAGAATTTATACACTAGTCTTCTTCCTTCTACTCTTTCCAAAATCCCCCTTTTGTAGTAGTGTCTACAAAATTAACAAGAAAGATCATAATTAACGATTACAACAGAGATTGCAATTGATACATATCAACCTAAACTTTTATCTTGTGCTCTTTCTAATCATGACCAAATGCGCCTTTCAGGCAAAGCAATAATTATAGTTCGTCTGATAAATCTAGGACATTGTGTTGTTCTGTACGTCAACTTCTTAAGAAGCAAATGTCATTGTTTTTGATTGTTGGAATTTATAACAAACAAAAATCAAGTGTTTCTCTGTTCAAACCGGACATCGTGACGTAATGTCGTGTTTATACAACAATCTTCTACGTCAAACTATTCAACTGGTTAATATTGGCCATGTCAGGCTCACTTTCTGACCTAGACCTATTTTTATTATTGGAGAAAAATTGTGAATTTATTTAATTTGTACATGTACATTGGAAGGATTTCTGAGATTTTTTGATAACTTTAGATGCGTGGGGGGACGAGCACGATATTGACACAAATCTGAGTCACCTGAACGCCCATTCATTGATAATTATCGTTCAATGGATTGATTTTACAATCTCTTTTTTTATATCAACATAATAATTTATCCCGAGACAGACAGAGAAATAAGGAAATGGTCAACTAGGCCTGTGATGATTCAGGTCAAATCAAGCGTATCTAGTAAACTTATGAATGGGCGAAATAACCGCACGTCCAAAAATAATTCTCTTTAGATTAGTAATAGTGAGGACATGAACAATTAACTCACCTCATAGCTCGACTTAGTTTTTCGTAGGTCATATTTTCGTTGTTTTTTAGCCCTCCCCACAGTTGGGCGACGGCCTCTGATTGGACGAACCGGAACACGCCCTCTCTCTGATTTTCCCATCTCAAGAACTGAGGGTTATACATTGGATTCATCAGAATTTCGTAGATGAACTCCCATAGATGTTGATTCTTAGCTGAAGATCAAAATATCAATAGTTATAATACTTTTTGAATAAAAAATGATATAAACAGTAAAAAAATCATTACGGAAAATAAAAAGTAAAAACTCTAGCTACAGCTACCTTTCTTCTCTCTGGCGTTCTCGTCATCCGTGGGCTGGCTCTTGATCCTGGGTCGTCCCGGACGGCGGCGAATTGGTTGGTGGAGATGATCTTCGGGGAGACCGTAGGGCAAGCGCCGGGCCATACTGAAGTTTGGGTACATGATCTGTGAAGGAATGTGTCCGTATGGGGGCAAGGGGTGATGCTTCAAATGAGACGCTGTGAAGAAAAAAGAACAGACTGCCAATTAGATTTTGTAAATATGTTGATTCAAAAAATTTGTATAATAAGCCACCTCAAATTTATGCCTGTTTTAAATTTTTATTCTTTTGAAATTATTTCTTCAAAATTCTAAATTTTTATTTGTCTTACCTTGAAATGGATTTGGCATCGGAGGCATGTTTTGGCATTTAAACGGGGTCATTCCTGGAACTTCATACATTGTATATTGTGATGGCGTTGTCTCCATTTTTGCCATATCTGTTAATAAAACACATCAAGACATTAACTGAGTGAACAAATATCAATAATAAATTAATAATCAATAATTATACCATACTTGGCAATAAAATAGAGCTAGAATTTTTAAAAATGAGAGATGTTTCATTTTAATTCAGTATTATATAATAACCTTGGACGGTATAATATGACGGTGCCAGGGGCGTAGATTCGGAATTCATGACTAAGTGTTCCCTGGGTTTGTTCGGGGAGTAACTCAGATCTCTGGCCTTGGGACTGTGATGGACAGGTGTGTCGTTCCTTGGTTGGAAGTACACTAAAACATGATTAAAATTGCATAATGAAAGTAGTTATACACGATATATCTAAAATTACAGTTTGGATGCTGCGACATTGGTGTACTTAAAATGTCACCTAGCAACCGTAAATAATACTCACTTCCGTCACACAGATCCCGGAACATTTTGTAAAATAGTTGGCCATAGTTAGGCTCAAGTCTCAAAAATCCATCCAGTCCCATCTTACAAAGGTCAATCCCGACGATATTCCGAAAGTTCTCGGCGTACAGATGCTCACAGTCGATTCCATTTTTCTCAGCAGCATAAAAGACCCAGTCCAGCACTTCTTGTGAGGACCAGTTTTCTGGATGTTTATTTGACCAGCGACTGCCAAATTCATTGGAATCTGTAGAAAAAGCATAAAATGGAATTCAACAGTGGTCATCAAGTACAATCTATTATCTTTTGTTTTTCAATCCAATCAAATTAAATGATGACTATTTATATAAAAAAAATTAATCTTTTATGGATAAAATTCGGGATAGAACAAGCTCCGCTCGGACCAGAATTAATACAGAATACTTCGTTCAACGCGTTTTGGTCTTGTTGGACATGGCTAGGAGCCGTGTTAACAACCCCCGACACGCTATTGTTCTTCAGTGAACTTTTTGATCTTTAGTTTTAGTGCCACGGTTCTCCGTGGGGTGAAGGCGGTACATTAGAGATCTAAAGCAAACTAGAGTCAGGTCGTATCAATCTAATCATTGATCAAATATTTGCAATTAAAATTTGTTTTCTATGGATTCATAAATCAAAAGGACTAGCGTTTAAAACATTTTCTCTCCGATATTAATTATTAAAGTTTTTATAGAAAAGAACAAATTGTTATTCAAAATGATATAATCACTGAAGGACCAGGATATTTTTAATATGGTCGAAGTTATTGTCACCCTTGTCAGAGTACAATCACTGATAGTTGTTCTTGCATTGAATTGTAGGTTTATTAATGAGATACTCCATTCCATGTCAATTAACTTCTCGATAAAAAAAAATTACTGATGTTTCACAGAAAAATTAAAAAAAATCTACTCCCAGGTGATAACTTGTAATAAAATTTCTAGGAAAGATCTCTCTTAAAAAAAAATCTCAAAAAGTAGCAGCATTGTTTTTTAGAATATAAAACAAATATAATTCGTAAAGCTGTGATTCGTGGACCATTATCGCGTCATTCATAATTAAAGATTTCTTTATATGCCATAGTGAAATGATACTTAACACAAATGATTTAAATTTTCAGGATTTAATTTCGTTCCGTGTCACTATACATTACTATTGTTGCAGTTCGAATAAAAGAAAATGAGTTTATTTAGACAGATTCATGGAAAATTGATAAAAAATTCATGATAATTTTAGTTCATCGATCCTGTTATTATTAGCAATATATCAGATATTAATTACAAAGTTAGTGTTAATTCTATATAAATTGTTATAACATAATTGTGCATATTTTGTAAAATCAGTGAGAAGAATCAATTGAAATAAAATAAAATTGATTTTACCTGAGAACTTGGTTCTTTTATTTTGTGGATATTGTCTGTCGTATATTGGCGATCTCTCATCACACACGTTACTATTGTCCATCATTTTTGCACAGTAGGGAACTTCATAATTCCCCTGGTGAGTCAGCCGTTCTTGGCCGTCGGAGTATTCCGTGGGGTACGATTGAGCTTGGTACCCCTGGTAAAAGTCCGCGGAATCCGTCACTTTACAGGCTGTGTCCGGGGATTCCCCGCGCATTTTAGCCGAGTCCGTCGTATTGTAACTATTATTATTGTTAGAACAAAATAAAGGATCCACAATATTTTCAAAATGACTTTGCTGTTGTTGGCTTGTATATTCGGTTCCTTCTATTAGTGGCTCCTCAAGAAATGGATCAAGCATATCGCAAATCTGCAAATGCAAAAATGATAAGAAAAAATTATTTTCCTTGTATTTAATATATTTTCACAAAAAGCGCTAAATTTTTGGAAAATAATATTCCAGTTTAACTAGTGCATAAGAAAAATGCACTTCCGTATCACCTTGACACATTGTGGAGCAGAAATAATCATTTTGATTCAGCAAAGAAAAAAAAGTATGTGCATCTAGTTTCTTGGATACATACATATTGAGATGGGCTAACAGACGGCATTGTCAAATTGGTAGTCACATGGCCAACAGGGAAAACTACGTCACTTCCTGTAGAAGAGAACAATACAATTGGATAATCATACACGTGTAGCTAGATATAAATAAACACCTAGCTGTGCCAATGAAGTCAGCCAGGTAATCTGATTGGCTGCCTTCATAGCCACCGAACTATTTCATTCACAAATGTATGTCACTACTACGCTCTTTTAGCTTTGACAATACAGGTAAAAAGCGAGCAGCCAATGAAAAGCGCGAGACAGCAGGAGAACACTTGACCTGTTTAATGCATTAATTGTAAATACACACAGACAGGTGACAAGTCATGCAGGGGGAACAGGTATACAGAAATAAATACAAACGCTTACGGAAAACGAGGATCGAAGCAAATGTTTCAAAGTTGCCGAGTCAATCGATTTCTTTATCGTTTAGCTTAACAGGTGCTCACAACGAATTAGATTATCAGGTATAATAAATAATGGTGATGCGCAATCAATTACTCTGTTGATTTAGATACATTGCGTTTTCCTCCGCGACATATGAACACCGACGGTAGTAACGAAGGCATGGGGTGATAGGTAAATACGCCAGCGCGTTTTAGCGGTCTTTACGAAAAAAAGTTTTTCACTCCCAAATTGTTTTACAATGAAACAAACCATCAAATTGTAAATGTTCTTAATTTTACAACAATTAAACCTTTATGTATGATTATTCTATCCCCATGAGTGATGAATAAAATTAATCTTCAAATATAAATTAGAGAAACTTATGATATTTAACAAAAAAATTTATTCAAAATTAGTATTTTTAGTGATTAATGTTTTAAATGCCCTTTTAAATTCCATGAAATGCTAGAATCGTTATGACTCTCAACTAAATTAATTGTAGCTTCATGACTATCAAATATTTTCTTTTTTTTAATAAGAAGGAAAAGTCAAATGTGCTGCGAAAATGGGTCGTTTCCTTTTGCTTAGCAACTTGGTCACATGACAATGCGGATATACAGATCTAGATTGATAAACTTTTGCTGTCAAGGATTTACGTGCACATGTCGGAAGACTTTTGATTTCGAAATAATTATTGATGGTATGCAATTTCTTAAGATTAGCTAAGCAGTTTACTACTTAAATACGCGGAATGAATAAACTATACTATCAGCGCTGTAGAGGAAACACATATGAACAAACAATGTAATAAAATAATATATATAAATGAAATAAATTATATAAATACGTATATAAAGAAATGAAAATGATTTATTTTAAAGAAGTAATTTCTGTTAATCATTACATCTATGCTCTCTATACAGGTTGTTTAACTAGAATCTCTATGCAGATTGTTTTTACTTGAATCTAAGTACATTGTAAATCATATACATTTATAAGAAGTAGTGCATCAAGCCTATATATTTGTATCATAGTTTTCTCCGTAGTTGTTAATTATTTAGAAACAATTAGTTTTTTTAAAGATCCATCCAAAACAAATTGGGCATTAATATCTGTCAATTATTTATAGGCTATTTCTAGTGGTGAAAGACTTAAATTTACAAGCCAGAAAAACAGCGAGGACCGATTAACCATGGCAGTATATAGAAAAGAGTTTGGTCTGACATGATCGTCAAACTCAGTCGACTGTCATTAAAAAGTTTCAGAAACCTCCTTTTTATCTATATTTACAGTTGATCATCTAAGGGTAACCTCGTAACCACATCCTGTGTACATTCCGAATTGCCACCTACACCTCGTAGATCTACCAGAAATAATAATTATACCCAGGATTTCATTGTCAAACAGAAATAATATTACGGTCGTCTGCGTCGAACAAGTCACACTCGGCTCCTGGAAGCGAGTTCGTCCTTCAGGTGCCTTTTTAGCGGGGGAGGTTGAAGGCATCGACATCAAAAGTAATTATAAACTTGGCCCAATATCTCCCTCGGCGAAGAGCTTTCTGATATTTATGCTTTACTGACTTTGATGATGTGAGTTATCTTGTTATTAAATATTTGATATTTTTTCATGGTTGATTTTGTTTTTCCTGTTAAATTTGTGTGCTTACTGATTTTCGTTTAAAGCAGTTTTAGGATATTAGTTTCATGCTCCTAATATAAAAACACAAGACAAGTCTGTTGACTTGCCATGTTATTCGAAGTTTAAGTGGATTTGTTCCACCTATAAATTGTAGTGATTCTTTACCGATATTGCTCAACTCTAAAAAAATCTTGCAAGCAGAAGTACATGATAAAAGTACATGTATACCACTGATGGTAAACCTGCCTATTTTTTCTCTGTCTTTTTCATTAAACAGTGGATGGCATGGTTCCGGCACTGATAAATGATTAGAAATTAATTATTTTTTGCAAACTACTCCGTTACCTTGATTAAAAAAAATAGTAGTGGTTTTTCTATCAAGCAATTTCTCAAACTTAAAAACATTACAACAATGTTCAAATTGCTGTGTCATGCAATGTAGGTATATGTTCGTGCGAACGTGAATTCCACTCCAATGGTTAACAGAATAAGCATTTTGTTGTTTGGCTGTGGTTTAATTCAGAGATTATTTAAATGGACATACAGAATTCTATGTTATTTAATCACCAATTTGTGCAGGCGACAACCTACTCAAACCCATCCTGAAACTTCTGAATGCAAAGGATAGATACCGAACAACGAATCTCTGGAAATCCCAGAGCAGGGATAAGGTGCCTAGGAGGAATGAGCATCTCCTGTTGAGAGACACACCCGCCGCGACGCTTTGGTATTGATCAATTGATGCAATTTTGGCTATGAAAGCAACAACGCCTTTCATAAACATGAAAGTCAGTCAATGTCAGCACGTATATTGATTGTACAATAGTTTCAATATTTGACCTCAAGCAAATATTACGTATCATTTAATCAAAAAGACGATAGCATCGATTAAAACCTTATACGTTAAAAAGGGGAGCTTGTGAAGTCGACATTATAAAAACAGATCAAAAATCACTTGAAAGAAGAAACATTCGTTATGAGTTTATTACTCCGCGGAGCACCTGTAATTTTTCAATTGACCTTTTTGTAATAAGATATTGTTAACAAAATATTGATGTAGGAAAATATGATAATGGTTGCTTTACCTTGAGGATTCTCGGGTTCCGAGGGAGTAAAGGCATCTGAAAGAATAGGAAGGTATTTATAATTTGTTCAAATGATAAATAGCCTTAAACAAGTAATTAACCTTACACGAAGATAATAAACTGTCATATCAAGGCACAGGTCTGTTTTTCAGCTAAAGAACATAGGGGACAGAAAGGAGAGAGAAGAAAGATGGAGCTAGAGAAACGTTTCCTAGAAAAAGAGTTCATTTAAACATGCAAACCTTACTCGCACAAGACAGCAGAACGTTTCGTATAATTCTCTTAGAAATGTCATCTAAAAACACACTTTTTCATTTCAAAATATATTAAGCAGAACTTTTTCTGTTTTTATTTTTAAATTATAGTTATAATGTTTCGGTATTTTCAAGAAAGTCCTTCTCCGTCATGGTTGGATTCAACCCGTCTTTAGAGTTTCCTATCGCTAATCATTTCAATCTAATAAAATGTGTAACATTGAGGCGCAGGTAACATGTCAATAACACAACCCTCCTTCTGCAATGGAGACTTAGTACAACTGAATTCAAATTTAATATGTTTCAGAACTTGATTGAAAAATTCTAAAAGAAAAAAAAAATTAACGCATTCATAAAGATATAATACAGTATTAGGGCAAATCATTCGAAAGAAACATTTAAAGATAATGGAGAAAATAAAGCATGTAACAATCTTGACTGATTCATTTTATCCATTCTAATGTTTACACAGATAAAGGAATATATAAGGATAACAAATAGAAGCCAATATAAACAAAAATTGAAACAATACAGTCTTATAGTAGAGTAAACATGGACTTTTAAAACAAAAGCACTGGGATCATATGCCATGGATTAGTAAGTAATCCCTGTAGAAGGAGAAATCCTTAAAGTTGTAGATGATTCTCATTTGTAAGTAGTTTTGAGAGGTAGATGTACATTAATGGTAATTTTACTACCAAGCTCTATGACAAACGTGATGACTTTAACTTTTCTATCGTCAACATCCCTTACTTATGCAGCCATATACCTTCATCGCCTGCATTAGGATTTAGAAGTTTATATATCTCAGTTGATTCGATACGCAAGAGCATGCTCTACGTATGAATAATTTTTCATACATACGTATTCAATATCAAGGTCCATAAAACAATACAACATAAGAGCAGAGCAAACACGGACCTCTAAAACATCAGAGGTGGGATCAGGTACTATGATGGAGTGAGTATGCCCTGCTGACCGGTCACACCCGCCGTGTGCTCCTTGTCATGATCGGGAATTAACGGGAAAATCCGTCGTCAATTCAGTGTATAAATAATGGACGAACAATAAGTATGAAAAACGTCAGTCAGCATTTGACTCAATGATAAATTGTATTTGCTGACAAGGTCATTATCGATCATTGCATCGACAAAGAACTTACAAAATGATGACTTTAAACGAGACTGCAGATATTCTTGTTTCATCAACTTGTTTGCCAACAATTTACATCGTTTTAGAAACATGTTATTGTTTAAGAAATGAAGTGTAGACCTATTGTAGATTAGATATCATTTTGCTCTGTTGCTTACATATTCAGATACTCACAAAAATGCATTCAAAGTGAAGAACGATTTTCTTATATATAAATCTAACTTTAAATTTTAAATGAATTCAATATCGCATTTATGAATATTATAACTTAAGAATCTTTCTAAAATTGTTGGAAAACAAGTTATAAACAAATTCATTTGACAGTGGGAATGACAGCAGCTTGCCTTCACTGAACGTTAACACGAATGTAATATTAGCAAGTCAAGGCACAACACATTTTATCATAACTCTGGTGTATATACATGTAAATAAAAAAATATATAAAAAGTTGGGCTTATTTTCCTAGAAAGAGATAATTATTCAGTGACAAGATTTAAAATTAATTAAGAATTTGAAGCAGAGACTGAGTGGTTGTGGCGCCCTAAAGGTTAGTGGACAGTTCTTAACTTTTTCAAAGTCAAATTTTGGTAAAAAGTTTGTATAAAGATTTTTGTAATTAAATAAATCAACCAGATAGGGAAGTAAAAGTTTCAACGTTTACTGAACATCTATTTCTCTAGTATGCATAAGCCTGCTTAAACCCTCGATGTGTAAATGTATATTTTAGAGAAAATGACCTAAGACAGTTGGGATAGATTTTTTTTTTTGCTTAACATTTTACATAGGATTGATTTAGTAATAACTTTTCAGGAAAACAGAAATGTATATTCCAGATTGAAATCTAGGTAGTGAACATCTTTATAAAAAGCGGTTTATGCATGTGCAGAGATGTATATTCTTATAATTTAATTTCAGTGCAGACAATGAGACAATTTTTCCCCCAGAATAAGGCTTCACATTGATTTAATTTTAAAAGTAACGTCAAGCGGAGTAATACGTTTTTTGACGTAACTGATTGTGTCGTAGGCAAGTTATGTTATACAAAATGGATAAAATCTTTTATCCAATCAAATAACGTGTTACAAGTAAAATTAAATTATTACTCAATAAACCAAACATTTCTGTTTCTATCTTGGAGTAGGCTTCTAAGGAACAAAATATAATTAAAGAAAATCTTGCGCTTAAATATTTTGTAAAGGGTACTTAGTTTCATTGCCGATAAAAGAAGCGCAAAGGATATTTTATCAGATTGCCACAAAATAAATAAATAAATAAAATAAAATACATTATATTTAGTGATAATTTCTTCGTAAAGATATAGAAAAAAAATTCCACAGCAAACTCAAATTAAGAAAAAAAAATTAAATGAATTTTATCTAAAGTTTGGAAAAAAAATGTTAAATGCTTCTGAAGCTGCTGAATGAAAAAAAAAACAACATGCAATTACTTTTAACTACTTTTACTCGTACAGCTATGAGTAAATCTTTTCTTCGACATAATAAAACAAAATACAAAGAAAATAAATTTACTAAAATAAATATTATTCAGTTAATATTGACAAAAATAATCTTACCAGACGTAAGCGGGTTGCGATTTTGTGTCTATACAACAGCAGATCATTTAGTGATGTAAGACAGCTAGTTATGTAGAAGTATTAAATACAGTATGATTGATTACTCAGAAGATTCTACCCCGGGGCATAGAGAGCTTTCATGGGTAGGTTTCCTAATGACGAGAAATACACCTTAACGACTGAACATATGATCGTGTCTAACGGAGCAGAAATATGTATCAATCCGAATACCCTGATAAAATTATATGATAACGGTAAGACGGATTTATTACAATGTTACTAAAATATGAAAACAAGTAAACAGAATGGACTCTTTCTATCTGCGCTTAAGGTTTCATGTGCCGATAACTTCAATATTTACTGCTAAAGAATTGTAATATTATTGCTGTTCATTTAATTTTTTTTAGGATGTACTCTTTTAATAATAATATAATATAAAGAACTAAATAAAAAATCTTCATGGTTAGTTGATATATAAATTAATACTTAAACGATTAATTTCTTTTAAAATTATTATTTATATTATGGCGCTATCTTTATAATCTTCATTATTATTATTTTTATTCCTTAGCTATAAATAAAATTGTTTTTTATCTTTAAAGTACATGTATATAATGGTTTATCTATGTAAATATTCCATCGCTATTCAGATATTATCATTCCCTTCACAAATATTGGCAAAAAAATATATTCTAAAACATTCTGATACTAAAATTAGAATCTTTTAAGTCAATGATATTTGACAACGACAAGGATGGCTTGGAACAAATATTAAAATATTTAAATAAAACTTATTCTACATATTTAATTTATTTTTTATTGAAAAAGCTACAATAATTGAATAAATATAATTATAACAAACATTTTATATTATGAAAAGGGTGTGTATCAATTAATGCAACTTTTAGATAGTTCCTTCCTTTAAAACATACAAAAATGCATCTATAAATATACAAAAGTAAGGATGTCTCACTTGAAAAAAAAAAAGCTAGATAGATATCCTCATAACGAGAAAATGCCTCTTTCCAACATAAAAGGTGTTGCGACCACACGAGTATCATCTCGCTATGACAAAAATATTTCTCCTTATAACAAGTTAAATATCCTTCAATATGAGAAAATTTTTTTTATTCATTAGAAGGTTTAATAAAAAGTTACGAGTAATTTATCATTCTGTCTCTTTGTAACGATATTTTGTCCCCTTAAAGGAAGTTTTCTCGTGATATAAAATTATATGATATCAATGTTTTTTTAAGTTGAACATGGATGTATTTACCTATTAAAATAGAAATTTTTGATATTGACAAGAATGCGAATGACGAGTGAAATAAAAAAAATCCTATCTCAAAAGTGAAAAACATTGATATCTATAAAGCAAACTACAAAAGATTGACTTTTCTGTTTAAATACAGAATTTTCTTTTAATTCTCATTTATGTTTATGTCTTTTCGAAACACAGCGACATAGCTGCAACGACACAGCTGAATGTCTGATACGTCACATTGAACGAAACATATGGAGACAACGAACAGTAGCCAAAATCAAAAGTCCATAAAACAATACAAAATAGGAGAAGAGCAAACGGACCTCCAAAACATCGGAGGTGGGATCATATGCCATGGAGGAGTGAACATCCCCTGCCGACCAGTCACACCCGCCGTGTGCTCCTTGTCATGATCGGGAAATAAAGGAAAAATCCGTCGTCAATTCAGTGTATAAATAATGGACTAACAATTAGGATGAAAAACGTCAGTGAGCATTTGACTCAATGATAAATTGTATTTGCTGAGCCATTGTATCGACCATAGAACTTACGAAATGAGGACTTTAAACGAGACTGCTGAAATTCTTGTTCCAGCAACTTGTTTGTCAATAATTTACCTCGTTTTAGAAATTGTTCATACACAGCATGCTCTTGCGTATCGAATCAACTGAGATATGAAAGAGTTTTTTCCTCAATGTTCCTTCATTGATTTGTCCCTTATATTGAGATGTAACCTCTTGATGGAGGAGGGTTTCATATTCAGACCTTTACAGTGGCCTCAGAACAGCGAGGAGCTATTCAATGAAAGCATCTACTGCGACATAAGACAGTTACTGTGAAATCACTAAGAGCCATAGCTACCTTAAGTATAAGTCACATTATCCAGCGATGGGGTATACGATGAGAAACCGATGCGTTTTTTGATGAAAATTTTTACGGTGTCTGAGGCCATTTTGCGAATCGGTGGGGTCATCGGTAGGAAATAATTCGTAGTTAAAATTCAGCGATGTCTCCAACGATGCCTCACATCACTCCTCATCGGCAACCCATCATTAACACACTTTTCAAGAATCGGCCGATGTATGGCCGAGCATCGTCCAATATCCGTTGAATCTGAGGTCATCGGGGAGTTTAGTGGTGTTCAACAGATAACGACCGATCATCGTCCGATGTTCGACCAAACACTGGCCCGTATCGTGATGTACGAACGATGTTCACCAATGTATGAGCATGTAATATACATCGGCCGATTATCCTGGAACATCGTTTTATGATTAACAATGCATCGCTGGGCCTTTGTAAGTCCGGCCGGCAACCACAACATTTTTCTCATAAAACGCATTGGTTGCCCATCGTATGCACATCGCTGGATAATGTGACTGATACTTTAAGGACTACTTGGCCGATGTATGCCGATGTTGGGGCATCGTTAACACCACAGATTACCACCGATTACCACCGGTCTACGGCTACCGGCCGGGAAATGTGACCTAGGCATTACCGGCGACACGGCCGACTCAAGTATTTAAAAGGAAATCACCTGTTTCTATTTATAGATACATGTACCTTTACAATTTAAGATCAAACTACATGTATGTAATCATTTGTGGACCAGTGTTATATTTTCTTAGTTGCAAGTTTGTTACATGACAATAATCTTACTTGTTCAATACTTTTATTCTAAACAAGATTTTTAGAAAATTCTAAAAATAAAACAAACTAGCAGCTATGACTTTGGGTCATTAAAATAGTTTAGGACTGTTTTTTCCCGGGATACTTTCAAAGTGTAATGTTGTATTATATATCTCTTACATTGTTTATACTTGTATTATAAAATAATAAAAAAAAAAACAAAGGAAAAATGCACAGAGAGAAAAAAAAATAAAATCATAGTTAAGACACACGCACTGTGAGACTCGAACTCACGATAATTATGTCTACATTCCAGCAATCATACCACTACAGTTCTGATATTCTTTCACACTGTGATAGAATGTAACTTTCAAACTGTGACAGAACTCTAACTACAGGAATTCATTGAAAGCTAAATTAATACAGCTTTTTAAACTTTTTTTACTTTTAGCAAATGACACTTTTTAACTTTATAATTAATATAAAAAACAAAAAAAGTTTATAGTTGTAAAAAATGCTACCAAACATTGACAAGACAATATGTTACCAGCCGGGTCATTTATACACTGAATTCAGGAAGAGATTTCCCCTCCCCGTCATTACAAGCAGCGTGAGGTGAGAAACAGATTTATTTTGACCCACTTCCGTTAACCCCTTAAACACAAACCAAACTTGATTATGTAAGCCAGGTTTACATATCTGAATATATCTCATTAAAACGCATTACAACGTATATAGCACATTTCTTAAGAAATTAATTTAAAATAAAGAATGTTCTTTTTTAATAGTAAGAACAACAATTAAATGTTTTATTTTTTTCCACCAGGTCTTCAATCCTGAATAATAACATATTGAAGAACTCTACAAAATGCTCCTAAGTTTATATCGAAGTTTTAAAGGTCCACCAAGAACCACGACCCATTGCAAAAACCCCCTACACACACAGCGTGTAAGACCTTAACAACCCTCCCTACCCATTTTCCATGGTTGAAGAACATAGAGAAAACAAATCAGGGGCTGACATCCTGGATGGAAGCCAATGTGGACCTTGCTTCTAGAGACTCTGCATTATATAAAGGTCATTAGTGAGTTAATTAACATTTAAAAACAGCTATCATGACACTAAGGTCGAGACACAGTTTCTCTATTACAGTTAATCTTAAACATATTTCTAATGAATTGCATTTGACAGATAACATTTCATCGGATCATACATGTACATTAGGACTTTATTACGTTGATTAAAACTTGTATTTAATTTATTTCAAGGACAAATTTAAAGTTCCCAGGTGTAATAAACATTTTCAATGACGTTGCAGGCACTACAGCTAATTAATATTCTTAATACCACTTTTTTCCCCCAGATTGTTACAATTGTCGTTCATTTGTCATCTGTGGTAGAATATGATTGAACTATTCAGAAACGGATGTAAAATGTGTGATTTTGTTAAATAACAACCCGTTTACTAGCTTGCTTTTAACATGTGCAATGATGTAAATGACCATGGCGATAACCTCAAAGTTCATTAATTTGACGTTAGACAAATAGTAACGTTACTGTCCCTGAAAGTATGCGACAACAAATTGAAAAGGATATGTAGATTTACAATGTATTTTGAAAAGTATGTTATATATTAAAGTATTGGTGTTTTTATTTTGAAAGCGAAAATTTAAAAGATATGGGCGATTTCACATAAACTGTTGTCACAGACAGAAGTAAATTTAGAAAATCTGAAAAAGTAACGGCAAATACATACATGTAATAATGTTTTGTTTACCAGACTTTTAAAATAGCTTTTTTATATTGCCAGTCATAAACTTACATAATTTCTTCTATCTAAGTTCATTGCTTTGGCATAAAAATATTCTTCCTCTTCTTCCAATATTAAGTGAGTAAACCTTATTGGGAAACAAGTTCTCTTTGCCTTTACTTCGAGTATATGACAGAATGTTGTGTGATCAACAAAGTTAAGTGCAACAATGTCGTGTTTGATAAATCATTATTTCTTGTGACAAACAATAAACAATATATGGAGATAACGAACAAAATTCAGAATCAAAAGTCCATAAAACAATACAACAAATGTATCCTTTTTTCCTGACTTTGAGATTCTTTTAAAGAAAGATAGTTTAATTTTATTTGAACATCTAAAGATGTATGCAGGTATTTAAGTACTATGGTAACTATAAATAAACAGAGCATATTCATTTCTGACAGTTTCAAAATCATGAACGCACAGAATAGGCAAAGACACAATTAATTATCATAATAATGTACAAAAAATTACAGATTTAAATTATACAAATTCCAAGAAATTGAACTCGTTATAAAGATATTTGTTTGTTTGTTTTTTGTTTTTTTTTTTTTTAGAATATATATCTTTATAAAAAGCTATTATTCATTCATTTGTTTATTTGAAATAAATAGGAGATATTAAAAATCAATATTTTCCATAAAAACTTATATATTATTGCATGGAAATGAAAAATTAACAAAGTTCCTAATTAGGCAACGCACATAGTTAAAAATGGAAGGAAACATACCCGTATGCCGAAAAAAATCTTTTCTAATTTTTAAAACACAAGTGTTGTCCGTTCTGTATTAGTGACCACAACAAAAGAAACATATTCTAGATAAATAGTTAATAATATTCAAATACAACGGCCATTTTCAGCCCACACAAAATTATTGTTATATTTCTAATATATAAACATGTTTATGAATAGAATTATCATCAGCCTACACCATTTCTTATCAGAAATGTTTCCCTGCTATTGGTTGGTCATTACTGGTGAAATCAGATCTTTCATTTACAGCTATAATTTATTAAATATATAATTATAGAGTGGGTGAATTGTGAATTGAATCTAATAATTGAAGTTTCTTTGATTTTAAGGTGTTAATCAAATTTTACTTATTTTCTATTTGAACCATTTGAATTGATAGCTTTATCCAAGGTGAACCTTTTTAATACAATCCATTTAGACTAATTTTTGAGAGTAGAAGGTACGATTTCCCTTTAAATATGGCCTGTATATTTGAATATAAAATTGTTGCGGGAAATGAAAATACTTGCTTTCTGAGTGATCAATAAGTAGACAAAACGTTTTCAAAATATCAATCGTGACGTCATGAACTGGAGCCATTTGTCCCTTGTTGCAGAAAACACCGATTTTCAGTGGAAAATTCTTTCAGAAAATAAAACTCACATGCATCGCCCACAAAAAAATATTTTTTTTAGATATGTGATTTCCCAGGAATTTCTACCCCCAGTATATAATAATTGAAGTGGGCGACGGCTGTGGACAACATTTTCTCCAGGAAATTAACTTCTTAAATAAATAACTGAGAGACTTTTCTGTTCAAACATAGAAATGTTACAAATGCACTGAGCACAGCGTCATATTTAAAAATATTTTTACTGTTTAATATTTTTAATTTGGCCAACTGATGAACTCTATATTTGATGAACATTAAAAGAAAAGATTTTTTTTTGCTAATATATCGTAATCAGACAGCAGCGCGATACAAATAAAGCATTTCCAAAACATAGAGAGGGGGTTTGCTGTAAATTTTCATGGTGAAGATTTGTGAGACAAAAGTTTATTTAACAAATATAAAGCGTCAACGTGTTGAATTGCAGTGTAGAAAATGTGGTCATGTAGCTATCTTATACATTTAAAAAATATTGTTCACTATTCGTAAAAAAAAAGATTGCTACTTTGCCAAAATAAAGAAAAAAATTAAAGGATAAGTCACATTTTCCCATAATTGGACTTTTAAAGTGAAACATGTATAGTATGGGGACTATATCAGTGTTAATGAGGTAGGTGAGACCGGTCGGGCAGGGGATACTCACTCCACCATGGCACCCAATCCCACCTCTTATGTTTTAGAGATTCGAGTTTGCTCCATTGCCGATTTGTATTAAAGGACATCAGAGCTTGAATACTGTTCATTATCTTCATTTATAATTCTTTAAAAGTTACAGTCATAATTCATTCCGCTAATAAATAAATAAAAAAAAATCCTTGTGATATTGCAACACGCATTGCAACACGTGGTTTTATTTGCTAATAAAACACGGCTTATGAAGTTATCTGTAGTAAACATGTGTTACAAACCGTAACGTAACATCTTTTTAAAGCTTCTCAAATACAGAAAATTGCTTTCGAATTCCCAGGTATGGCTTTAACATACAACTCCATTACCACTTACAGAAATGACGTTAGAGTTAATGCGCATGCGCATTTTATAGCACCAACATGTTCACAAGATACATGTAAGTCCCGTGTAAATCTTATCATCGCTGTAATAACACGAGATTTTTTAAATCTAAAAATTAGTTAAACCTTAATAATGGAATATAAATGAAATTATTAAAATATTATCGTCTTTTTTAAAGCTTTCACATTCTTACTCTCCAGACAAGGCAGAGAAATGAATGGAGGCCTTTTTAGGCAATTACGATATATAGTTTTATGATGGTCCATAACAGCGGGTGTTTCCGTATAAAGTTTACTCAACATAATGATAAATGTTATTAGTGTAGCATCACACTTTAGCTGTGCTGACACTTTTTACAACTGACAATGACACATATATTTTATACCCTTCTTCTGTCAATTAAAGTACTAATAAACTGATACATTTTTCCACTTTTTTATAATGGCAAGTATGACGAAAATTTCACCTTAAAACTTTTACTTTTCTCTGATTTAACATGTCTACTTACCGGATTTTCTCCTTTAGGTCTAATTTTGGTATGAGCTTTACAGTACGGTAAAGTTCTCAATAAATAATGAAAAACCAAGAGACATAAATTCTAGATAAAAGACCTAATAGTTTATTGAATTAAAAAATTGCATGGAAAGAGAAGGCCCCGATACAGAGGATCAATATCTATGTTGTGATACACGGATCTGGCCTCTTACTTCCCTCTCTGCTGATTGGCAGAAACTGACCAATCAGGCGGTAGTCCTGAATACCCATATTCAGCATCAATAAGTCAGAAGTAAGTAAGCCTTGATATATAGACTAGCTTATATGTTTGTATCATCGATTGAAACTTTGATGAAAGGATTTTTATCATATATCACAGAGTGCAGAGATAAAGAAATTTAAACCTGTTGTTTAAACTGGTAGAAAATGTTTATGGTGTTTGCTCTTTTCCGAAAGGTATTTTAAAGATATAAAAAAACCCTGCATATTTTTTGTTTTAAATTTAACTTTTCATGCTCTGTTTAATTCTGTGCACTTCGTGAAAAAAACATAATCACTCACCGGATGATATAATAATAATTGTTTCTTCTTACATATTGAAAACTTAATTCCAAATAATTTTAGACATAAAGTACACAAAAAGGATATTTGCTCAAGGGACAAATAATTTTTACTTTGATTAATATTAAATGTGGTTTTATACAGGAATTTAATATACATTTCCTTATTAATATCTATGACATTGCACAAAGCTGTAAGTTTATTACATCAGTTGAATAACAGAAATGCATCATGATGTCATTTTCATGGTCTAAATATCAAAGGGCACTTTACTCGAAAACGATATAACAACACGGAAATGAAAAATTATCTTACAAAAATTAAAGGAAGAACACCCGAGGTATTTAATATAAGCATGTGTAAAAATATAATAACGAAAAGACCATTAAGACGACGGTATCTGTTATTGTTTTACTGTAGCAGTGCATTTCATGTCCCGAAAATATTTAAATCGATAGCCATGTGTACTTGAAGATTTATAAACCATTAGGTTTCTAAAGATAGTAAAATAAATAATTTCTATTATATCAAGGCGGGAAAGCTGTAAGATGAATGGAAGTTGACGCTCAAGTTGAGCACTTGTGTATTAAATTGTTCTGAGGGGGAATACTGAGATGAGACAATTCAGTGAAGGACTTGGTGTCTACCGCTAGTGCTTGTGTCAGTGAAAGTTCGATTCACATAAAAAGGCCCTCTTTCAGTCATTATCTTCCTATTCAGTTACTACATGTCAATTCAGACATATCTTCATCTCACTCCTAATTCGGTCATTTTTTTCATTCAGTAATTGTACTTCTTGTATGACCGAATTATCAACAATATGAAAATTTACTCAGATTTGTCTAGCGTTCATACAAAATGATTTATATTCATACAAAATGATTTATATGGTGATCCAAAACATCAGAGGTGGGATCAGGTGCCATGGAGAAGTGAGCATATCTGTCGACTGGTTATACCCCCGTGTGCTCCTAGTAATGATCGGGATATTACAGAAAAATCTGTAGACAATTCATTTGGTATATAATGTCATAACAAACACTGTGTAAAAAGTCAATCAGCATTTGACTTAATAGTAAATTGTATTTGCGGACAAGGTCATCGACCATAAAAACTTACAAAATAATGACTTTAAACGAGACTGCTGATATTCTTGTCAAAGCAACTTTTTTTTTCAAAAAATTATCTTGTTTTAGAAATTTTTTATTCGTAGAGCATCAACCGAAAGCTATGAACCCCGTAGACAGATGAAGAAGTTATATTGCTGAATAAGTAAGGGACGTTAATTATTGAAAAATTAAAGTCAACACGTTCATCATAGAGTTTTGTGGTTATATAACACTAACGTCTTTTTCAAGTAAAATTTCTAAATATGAAAACAGATCTGCCAGACCCTGTGGTATCTTTTATTTCGAGCTCACCGGGATATATCGTAACGACATAAGAATTAAAGTAATAACTGTTAATTGACAATACGTCGTCAATATTTTAGAATGTCGAGTTAAAGGCCGGAGCAAGTGTTTTCTTCTTTTCACGTTATCGTTCCAAGAATTCCAGGAACATTAAAACGTAAAAAATCATTGTTCCCAATCATAAGATGTAAGACTATGCATTAATTTGAAGGACATGCGTTTAGCTTTAGTTGCACAATTTCAATCGAAGACAAACTTGTAACTTTTTCAAATATTATTTTTTCTTTCGTAAGAAAATTCCAAAATTCATCTGATTGCAACTATATGCCACCTTGTGATGGTAAGCATTGGCGTCGTCAACGATATACATATATGTCGTAATTTATTATCATTCTGTACATTCCCAATGTCTAGGAAGAAAATTTAAGCTCTTCTAAACACCTTTTATAGCCGGAGGCAATAACTTAAGATGGACGACAATATTAGCAGTGGATATGACCATTGCTTCATGGAAAAGGTTCTTACCCACAAGAAATGTTCGATTTAGAAAACTTGAGTACAATCCCAGCACTGTAATCTCTCAAGGTTACCTACTGACCTTTAACCCCTTACCTTGAATTCTTCTTAAAATAGATACAGTGTACTGATATCTTAAGAGAAACAGAAAGACATGAAGTTCCTGTCCTCCTTATCTGTATCTAGCAATTCAAAAATAGAACAAGGAACCATTAATAACTTGACTTATACTATAAAAACCGTATCATATAAAAAAGAACAAATTCTAAAAAGTTCATTATCTTTATTTTTGTTTACAATTGAAATAATTGAATATTTTAATTAATGAATTTAGTACTAAGCGCCAAAAGGCTCACGTCGGGTCTAACCAATTAACCGGGGATGTTTACTCCTCCTGGGTATCTTATCCCACCTTTGAAATATCCAGGGGTAAGTGGCTATGCCCTGTTCACAAGATTTCATTGTCTGATTTTTTTTCAGAACGATTATTGTTTGTTACCTTTGTTTTTTTTTTCATAAACCTCATACAGTATTAAAAAAACTAACCATTTTAAAACAATGTTTAAATACTTATTGCTATTTCGGAGGGGATATTTTGGCTTTAAGTTGTTTTCTACATATCTCTATCAAGAGAAATTACGATCGATTCCCATATGGTAAATAAAGTAACCTGGATTGTGTAATACTATAGATAGAAGTTGTATCAATTATCTACCGCCCTCTCTCATTCTCTACTTCCTGGATTATTTTTATATACGCATTATCTGAGTTTACAGCGGTCAACGTAAATGGGTCGTTTACTGGGGGATGGACTTTTAAAAGTATGCACAAAACTAAAGACTTTCGATAATGTAATTTAATATGTTGATCTTCTGGTAATAAATAAAAATTACTAAGCAACTCTAATCATGGATTCCATTGAAAAAGATAACGAAAATTAATTTGTCTTTTTTTTCGGTCATAGATTTACTTTCAGGAGATTAACTCGATAATATTTGTAAAGGTAAGCGGGAAAACGGTAAAAATATAACAATGTTTAAAAATGTGTGTAAATATGTTTTAAAATAAATATGCAAAGATAACGGCAAAGGAATTTCAGATTCAAGCAACACAGGAAACTTTATGTTTATCTTTATATATTAGGGACTTTTTTATGTCATTCAAATACCTAGTGTATAAAATATGGAGGATAAGAGCATTATTCAAGCTCAAAAGTCCACTCAAACAACATGTATTAGGAGCAGAGCAAACACGGAGCTTAAAATATATAGAGGATTGGTTCAGGTGCCATGGAGGAGTAAGTAGCCCATGTTATCGGTCAAACCCGCCATGGAGGAGTGAGCAACGCCTGCTCACACCTGTTGTGTGCTCCTTGTCATGATCGGGAAGTAATGGATAATCCGTCATCAACTCAGTGTGTAAATAATGGACTAACAATTAGTATGAAAAACGTCAGTCAGCATTTGACTCAGTGATAAATTGCATTTGCTAACAAGTCATTACGTCGACCATAAAACTTAAGAAATTATGTCTTTAAACGAGACTGCTAGCTGATATTCTTGTTTCATCAACTTCCTAAAAGCTAGGGCAAGAAAGAAGTGTTGACTGAAAAATTTTTTGATGTGTAAACTTTTTCTTTAATTTGTCCTCGTTCACTCAAAACACGATTGGAATTATTAGAAATTACTATAATCGATTATCCTTACAAAAGTACTTTTTAATTATCTCTCTATACACAGCCAATTTCAATCAATAAAGTATTAAAGATTTCAAAAGTGCGTTTATCGTCCTTCCAACAGTCGATCTTTTGCCCTTTTTATGCAAATGCGTAAGGTAAAATTCAACGCTTTTGACCTGTAAAGAGTCTTCAGAAATGGAATTCAAATTGTACCCTAGTCTGGAATTGTTTTTTGGGAAAAAAAAATTCAATCATCTCGAGAGAAAAATAAGTTTATACCATTGGTAGAAGGCACAGTGTATTACGTCCTGATTCGCCTCGATAGGTGTGGTCTTAAGGCAACAATGAGCCTGAGATATATATATCCAAGTACGCAAAACAAAAGTAAGCGACGCATTTCATGATAAATTATCATGGAATGACTTACATTTCTCTTCAAAAAGATTTCTTCCCAATATAGTAGTAGAATATTTCAGTTCAGTTACAATCTGTCGAACACATATTCTCTAGGGCAAACAAGTGAAGCGTCGAAATGTTAATAAAACGCACACGTGTACCACTAAGTCGAGAAGGGACACGTGCACTTCCATATTTTCCGCTTTCCCTTTAATTAAGCATTCTTTTTAATTTTTGACTGAATCAAAAATTAGCAAAAGGGACCAAAATAACACGGTTTCTTTGAAGAAGAATTTTAGTCGAGGTGCTAGCCTGTGTCATTCGCTGTAACCGTGGAACACGGCCAAATTAGACCACCTGTTTACATGACCATCATTAAAGAGCTATCTTTAAAACACAAGCTAGATCGTCCTGAACACCATGTAAACGAGCATAAAGTATTTATAAAATTCTTTGTATCCATTAGTACATCGTGTATTTTCTCCACAAATATTCACGAAATTCATTAGAAATTTATGACGATTAAACATTTGTTTTCCAGACAGAAAAATTCCTTTTTAATTGATATATTTAAGATATTCTTGAGCATTTATTATCCAAAAATACAGGTTTAATCAATGTATTGCGTTTAAGAATCATTTACCTCCTAATTTAGGTTTGCTTGCCCGTAAAAAGGATTTTCCAGATTCAAATAGATAATTGCAAAAATAAAACCTACCGAGTGATGAATCCAGCAAAACCATCTTTAGTCTTTATATGATAAAGATAGACTTTGTATATCTATAAAATTGTCCCGTGCTCTTTTTAGTTTAAGAGGACGAACTCAATATTCTCTTCCGTATTCGGGTTTTTGTGTGTAAAGTGTCTGTATTGCCCCTAGTTAACCCTCTTTTTAAACAATTACAGGGGGATTTTGCTAAACGAGACAAAAATTTGTTTTCATCAAGAAGATTTTTCTTCCTTTCTCCTTCTTAATGCTATCATGACGTCATTATTTACTGTAAACACAAACCCACGGACTATCAGCAAAACTTGATGAGAAATTCAAAATTCCTGAACAAGACTGCATTTTAAGTGAGATTTTGCAGTGAGGAATGAAATGTGAAATTTCCAAGCAAATAAATACGAAAAAAGTGATAAAATTTTAAAATCAATCAAGACAAAACATAAAAAAAGATGAGTTTAGGAGTTTACACTTTTTGAAATGTCTCTCAATTAAAATATTTTACAACAGAAATTTCATGACAAGTAGAGTTTGACTTAATTAGAATACAGTGAAGTATAGGACTCTCTTATGTAATGGGTTTACTGTTATTCCTTCCTTGTTCGATGACGTGATAAACATAGACTTTAATCTTCAAACCGAAGCAAAGCTATTCTTTGATCATAACTTACTTTGAAAGGACAAACAGTAAAAATTGAAAGATTGGAGTAAAAAAAATATATGATTGGGAAAAAATCCCCCGAAATTATGGGAGTCAATTTCTTCTCCGCCCTTTATCAATATATTATAATACATGTACTTCGCTAAAGGATAATCGATAATTTGTATTTGGAACTAATATTTACATCCACTGAATATTTTTTTTTATTTCTTATGATCATTGCCATTAATTAGGGCAAAAACAACACTAAGCAAGTCACGTATGTAGATTTCTTGAACAATTGTTGTTCCATCAGTTATAGTTATGCGTACGATGACATATTCATCTATGATACAATACTGATCTATTTAATTTTACTTTGAATGGTTTTTTTCATACAGATGTAAATATAAACAATAAATTGCCTTTCTTTATATGTTTGTTCGGGAATTAATGTTATTCCAGAAAAAATACTCCCTAAGAAAGCGGTTTATGTATTTTTCTGCAACACCTGCGACATTAATCTTCGTACTAACAACCAAAGAAAGCATTTTGTTTTATTATTTAAGCAAACACCAATTTCAATGTTTTCAGTTTTATTCTTTGTTTGGATGTTAAGGTTTTCTCCTTAGATTTTGTAACAGGTAACACAGGTAGTACCGGGGGGGGGGGGGGGGATCGAGGAGCTGGCACGAAAAAGGTCCCCCAATGCTGAATGAACCTGAGTGCCAAGTATAGGTCAAAATGTGAGCTCTCCTTCGGCAAGAGGTGGCGTCACAATACGAGTGAATAATGCTAGAACCAGATGTTAAACAACAAGCAAACACAATGAGATAAACATTTCTAGATATTCTATCACAACGTGGCTAAATATTTTTCACTCCTTCAAACACTTTAATTCAATAAATATACTTCACTGGTGAAATGTTACTAAAAATTTCAAAGGGGTTCAATTAGCCAATTTAGATGTTCTCTTTTCAAAAAAAAGTAGTCGACAGCACCTACAACCAATCTCGCAATTTTTCAAGTTCATGGTTGAAAGATTTATCTTTTTTTACCTGATCCCACCTCTGACGTTTTGGAGATCCGTGTTTGCCCTGCTCCTTTTTTGTATTGTTTTATGTACTTCAATACTGTTCGTTATCTTCATATGCTTCTTTGTTAGTTTAATTCATTTTGAGTTTGCTAAAACAAACGAAGCTATTTTTTGTTAAAAATATGAATGCCCAACAAACACTCATATAAACTCATAAAAGAACGGGCAGTTAAAGTAAATGCACACAGGTGCTTGCAATAAGAAACACCCCAGTATAGCGAGGGTATGCTGTATGTACTACATTCGTAGTACCTGGGGATAAACGTGCACATCTCTGCAGTGTCAATTAGACAACAATTACCCAATTGAAACTAAAGTAGACACTCATTAATCGATGAGGAAGCTTCTTAACAATGAAATGACAAGCTCGTCATTACGGAAGATAAGTATGTTTGGCAAATTAACAAATTATGTTCAATTTAGATTGAAATACTGATTTCAAGTACATTGCATAATTTGTCAAAGTTACCAAATTTGTAGAAAAGAATTACATAAGGGTAATTCAAATTCCTTAAAGATGTTGAAATTAACATGCTTAGTAAGCACTTTATACTTATAGCATATATTTAGTCAATAATTGTCTTTTTGAACGCAAAATTATAATATATGACATACCAATAAATATAGATGATTTATTCCTTAATTTATCGTACTCTTTTAATTTTATATATTGAGTGGGGTTTCTAGCGTGTTCAAGCATAAAAGTATATTCCTTTAATAAATGGACATTTCTGAACTAAGAATTTCAGAACCTAAATTAAGATAGAATAATTTAATTTTAGTTGAAACGCCCCCTTGAACTGGGTAAAAAATAATTTATTAAAACCCGTGTGGCTTATGTCATAATGACTTTAATAAAAAAAAAAGTAATAATTCACCTGTTTTAACATTTGAAATATTTACAGTTTGAAGTTGTTTTCAACTTTAAGACGGTATTTTTCTATACTCAATCATGGAAAATTAAATAGAAAAAGAATAAATTTAGGTACCCTTATTATAACTGTTTAGCCTGTGTTGGAACAAAATAAGGATTTTATTAAGTGTAAATTGCTCCAGCAAAGGTAATATCAGTATAACTTAGAAAACTATTAAGTTTATTTCTTAAGTTATTAGATGACGTAGAGTTAGGAAAATACAAAAAAAATATTTGCAAAATCTAACCTTAAAAGAAATATAAAGACAGATAGGGGATCAGCAATGATACATATATCATAATCTATTATTTTTGTAGGTAATAAAATATTTTAGTCTACCATTTGAGATTTGTATGAACATTTTGATAAAAATATTCTACATCGATTTTTATTCCATAATTACTCAGTTTTTAAATTCTTCAATTGGCCCTAAATATTTAAACAAGTAAAATGAAATTTCTGCTTTGATATTTTTTTAATGTAGAGGATGGGTATAAAAACAAAATGATCAATGGAAAACCCAAAATGCTATCTATCCATTTAATCAAAACTATAAATATGGACGATGCTTTTCCCACGTTTTGCTAATTAAGATTCAATATTCTTAATCGTGATTCTTTGTCCTTTGTTAGGACATATTTAACTACTTAAATGGAATTGATGAAGTTTGTTCAAAGTGCGTATGATTTCTATTTCCTAGAGTTCCCCATGATGTTGGAACTTATCAAAGATTTGTATAATTTTCATTTCCCCTTTTCCGTGAAATATTTACCATTTTTCCGCCAATGTGTTGTCACCCCATAGTTTTTTCTCCACATTTCCTTCATATAGTTAATATATATAACTGTTTTGATGGCTTTTTTGTAAATACTTTCAAAGCTATTACTTCAATTTTTGATATTTCTATGGTTTCATAATTTTGATACTTGAATTAAAAAACTTTGTCGAGTGTCTGAAATTCCAATTTTATTTCATTTGTTGCCAAATCATTTTGAATTAAAAAGATTAAAATAAAATGATCAAAAAATGCAAACACACTAATATTTTCTATTATATTTCGTCAAAATGAAATATATTGTCCGAATAAATTTATGCAACATAACTATTTAAAAACAGATATTTAAATAAGCATGTAGCCTAAACTTAATTTTTTAGGAAATTAACTTGAATTTTTATTTTTCAGTAAAACATAATTAAATGTTTCGTTGAACCTTTAAATTTCTTATATTTAAAGCTAATGATAAAGGTTTTGCTGGAACATTTTTACATTCCAGACTACGTTAAATAATTCATATTCAATTGCGAAAATATTTCATAATCAATGTCTGGCAATGCCTTTTTTCCATGATAAAAATTAATTAAAAGTGCACTTTTTATGGTAGAAATGAGTTAATTTTCCTTGATTATCTAAAAAAAAAATATACATTTATAATTATAACTTTAAAAAGCATTTTGTACATCATTCATTAGTATTGATGTTGTATCATTTATTATTAATAAAATATATGGAGATAACGAACAGTATACAAGCTCGGGGGTCCAATAAAAATACTAAGAGATGGGATCAGGTGCATAAAATTGATAATTGCCCTTTTAAAATTGATTTGTAAACCATCAGCATTACACTGTTCATGAAACAAGCCAAGACTTTTTTTTCAAAGTACAGAACACGAATGGGTGATAAAGATGTCAATTAAAGAATATTTTACCGACTATCATAAAATCTTCAACTGCATACGTAATATAAGGAAGCGACAAAAATCTCACTTTAATGAGCATGTGATTCATTCACAAAAAAGTTCCTTCAATGGATGCATCTTTTTTATTTTAAAAAAAGATAAAACTGATTATCAGTTCGTTTTATCCGATCAATCAATGTTCTTTTTTTTTTTTACCCTTTTTATTCGTCACTATTGAATCACGATATTAAAAAAAAAATCACAAAATCAAGATGTTTTAACTACCGCATATATGTTTAATCTGCGCATAAAACATTATACACATGTATGCTGTTTGAACGAAGAAGGAAAAGCTCAGCAATTTCAGAAGTAAAATTGTAATTATGCACAAAAATATTCTAGATATCATTGATTCATTGGCAGAATGTACATATGAACATCGGTTACACATAAATGACGGAAAAATATTTGACAGTTTGAGAGTTATTTCTAAAGATGCATTATTAATTGCATGAATTTTCAACCCTTTTTAATCACAATAATGTAATGTTCTTTTCATTTTTATCACATAATAAATATAATAGCGATAATAAAAATGTCTAAAACAAAAACGCTTGAATTTAATAAGAGAAAACACAACTTTACACTTGCATTGATAATAGAGTGTTACTTATTGAAGGTCACCTAATTTGGCAGGTGTTGTAATATTATAGGCGCCCTTCATTTGAGTGGCCACATGCTAGAATGAAGTGCTAGTAAATTATTTTGTTCAAGATGAAAATAATGAAATGACACATTTTATGGTACCATTAAGGATAAATGAAAATATATATTCTATATTTCAAAACTTTCAACAAATTCAATTTAAAAAACAGAGAGATGCATATTTCTAATCTCCTTTTGTGAAGCATAATAAATTAAAAAAAAAAAACATTTATCGTATCCATCACTTATGTTAAGATCAGTTATTTGTTTTTTTTTTTTCTTGTTTTTTTTTTTTTTTTGGAGGAAGAAAGGTCATTTAGATATCCCTAAAGGATCACGAAAGTACATGAAGCCTGATAACGCAAAACGAGACTCGATGTAATTGCGTTGTTTATGAAGTACATGAAAAACGTGATATCAATTCTGAATCTGAAGATAAAAATTGTAAAGCCTTCATTTATATAAATCAAAATGACAAATCGATAATTTACTTTCATTTCATTTTAGGTCACATAATGTGAACTTCTTTAACTAATTAACATTTATTGTGAATATTGCAGGCATAAGTGAATACTTTTCATTTAATTTCATTGCAGATTAATCATACAGATTGATATGCATTTCTATAAAAGTTTAAATACCAAAATTCTTTGAATTATTTCTAAGAACTAAATCTTTACACTCATATATTACAACTTCGAGGTATACCTTTACTAAATAAGTATGCATTTGCAATTAATTCGACAGAAATAAAAATCACATACTCAAACCCTCTTAATTCATGTTAAATATTCTTTTATATTTCCACTAATCCTTTTTTGGAAGTCTTCCTTTTTTATGCTCAAAATAACAAATACTTGAGAGCGTTCTGTATAGTCTTTACTTGTCCTTTAACAAGTGAAGAAAGTGTAAATTTTTTTTGCACTGCATTTGACTGTGTATGTGACCGGTCAACAAGGGATGCTTACTCCTCCTATGCACCTGATCCCATCTCTGGAGTTTTTAGGGGCCAGTGTTTTATACTCTTTTCATATAATTGTATTAATTACTGATTTTTTTTTCATTGAACTCTTACTGTTCGTTATCTTTACCTTCTGTAGTTACATGTAAGAACAACGTTGTTTATCATTTGTGCTCAAATTGGTAAGTTTTAGCAAGAATGAAGAACAACGGTGCAAAAGCTTCCGTACTTGTTAAAATCCAGATACACCAGAGCAATGGACTGTTTAATAAAAAAAAACAAACAATAATAATTAGCTTTTTCTAACTGAGGTTGATAGATTAATAATTAACTGTATATGAAGATATGGAATCGTATTCAAGATCAAAAGTCCATTAAACAATACGAAATAGGAGCAGAGCAAACACGGACCTCCAAAACATCAGAGGTGAGATCAGGTGCCATGGAAAAGTGAGCATCGCCCTGCCGACCGGTCATACCTACAGTGGTCATCTTGTCGACAATTCAGTGTATCAATAATACAATAAGTGCTAAAAGTCAGTCAGCATTTGACTTAATGATAAATTGTATTTGCTGATAAAGTCGTACGTACTGACCATAGAAAAAAATCAAACACACAGCATAAACCGGTGTAAGGAATCTCACCACTCGGGGCCATTGAGAGAGAGATCTCGTTTTTGTAGGTCTCATCCGAAAGACCCGAAAATTTTTCTTATAGGGCTAAGCGCCTGGCAAAAGGACAGTTGCTACCCTTATTTCATCAAGTAAGTACAGAAGCTTGAATTGGAAGCCTCGATCTTCAAATCGCGAAGCGAGCGTTCTAGCGACAGAGCTAGCCTCTCGCTCAAACTCATGTTGGAAATAAATTTTTTCAATCATTTTTTTACATTATATAACTGTCAGCATAAATTTACCATCTTACCGATAAGATTTGCAGAACTTCATAAAAAGAATCAAATTTTGTTAGTCAAAGGACAATCAGAGTGACCAGTAACATTTTATAGTCACTTATCTTCGACTCAATACATCATCTCTCTTGAATCTAATATAATCAAATACATAGCATAATATACTGCAATGTTGTTCAAATCATCATAAGATATGTAGATAAGAAATATTGAAATGAATAGTTCTATAAAAATCACCCTCCGGAAAAAGAAACAATGGACTATTGATCTGTAGCTTACAACCTGTTTACTGGACATTTTTATATTAATTGTAGGCTTGCAAATGAGAAAGGTGATTTGATCTCATAACAAGACGTAACATTACTATTATTGCAATTATAATTACTGTAAAATTGATATTTGCAAGGTGTTCACTGACAAAATATCATCCCTATATTTTTACTCCTTTGATTATGCTTCACGTTCTGATAAATAATATATTTGCCAGTAATTGAATTTGCTATCTTCATCACAAATATTTATATTTATTATATTTAAAGAAATCAATAAAGCAAACATTGGGTTGACAATGTGTAACAATATTTCTTACCGTTACCCCCGGGGACATATGTTAATCCACGATAAGGGTAGGAATAATGCATCGTGCTACACACCTAGACTGATATCTCAAATAAATAAAGAATAAAGCTTTTGTTTCATTTTATTTACTATTAGCATCAAAACAATTAATCGGCATTTTTCTTTTTCTTTCACCCAAAATTTCCCCTGATTAAATGTATTCTGAACTATTTTTAGCGCCATTCACTTTTAGTATTTTGGGCAAGGGCAAGATCAATGTTACGTCACAGTTCACTCATGAATACACATTTTTAATCAGCTTCCTTCACGTAGAAAACCTTACAATTCCATTAAGTGCAATATATATTACTTTGACAGGCTAGGTAATTAAGATTTTTAAATCATTTAAATTTTGGATTTCAAGCTCATGACATTTATTGTAAAATATTAATAGTTATCATCAAAATGTCTGTAGCACTTTTTAAGATATATTACTAGTTCATAAATCAAGACAACATGTGAAATTGAACACATCTAAATTAAGGATATCCGATCCTCAGCCAGGATGGATAACTCCAAAAATTTATAATTAATTTGAAATGCATCAAAATGAGGCTTGAAAGTGAAATTTTTTTATGCAAAATTGTTTTCTTTAAAAGATTCAAGGTGAAAAGGCGAAAAGATCTTATAAAAGTTGACATTTGTACCCTACCAACGGAGAACAAATTAATACAGTTTTAGATAAATAAGATAATCCAGCCTTGTATACATGCTTACACATTTTTAATGTGTGGTGTCTTGCAATGATAGTAAAAGCCTTTTACACTATGTATTATAGAATATATAAAGGGAAAAGAAGACAAAAAATATATATAAAATTCATGACAATTTCTCTGAATGCCTAGGTAATTTTTTAACCTAAAATATATTTGTTTAAATGCATTTAAATTTTGGATTTGATGTTCTAATTGACATTTCTCTGCAAAAATATTAATAGTTATCTATCATAAATGATTAACTTTAATCTTTAACTTTAAAGAGATATTGGATAAATTTACATAACTCTGTGAATTCAGAGATAGTTTTATGAGTATTTTTGATTACTTAACTGCTAATTTGATAAACCTGAGGATCGGACAACCTTAACATAACGACCTTTACCCACTGAAGGAAACGTAAAGAGGCAATACTACTACAAGGAATTTATCTTATTAATGTCATGCTACAAAATGTTTAGATTTAAAAATCAATATTTCCAAGTGGAAAAGTATTCAGATCAACTTAAGTCAGTTAATCTTTTCAACTTTACCTGAAACATGTGATTGAAATATCATGAGTACTGAATGAATATATATTTTTTATTAAAACTAAGCAAATTAACTTCATTGATAAGTAATTTATTACATTAATTATTATTTATATTTCTATTGATTTTATTTTTTTTCTATCAAGCTTTTCATTCCTTAAATTAGAGGAATAATTATCAAATATTTTATAAAAATTAGTCATAAAATTTCTTGAAATATTAAAACAAACTCACGTCCAGATTTGTCTGTACCGGCCATTTTAACCCGAGTGCCCTCAGAAAAATAACCGAGTGTTAAACAGAAACAATAGATAAAACGCTAGTTTTAAGGAAATCCGGCGAGATCCAATGATATTTGATCTCGACAAATTGGCTTCAATGAGGGAGAATCAAATCAGTTTAAAATAGTTAAATAAAATAACTGTTTATCGCTATGACTTGAGAACTGCCAATTGCATGAATTCATTTTTTTATCCAACGACCAAGATTGAATATTAAGATTAAAGTGAAGAAAAGTTACTTATTACTTTTTAAAGCTTAAGTGTTATTATAAAATTTCCATTAGGATGTAGATGTAAGCTAGTGTTTCCAACAAATAGGGATTGAATTCAGGGTATTAAACGCTAGAATTTGACTTTCTCCACACATGCACCTATGTTAAATATTCGTCTATTAATCGTAAAATAAAGAGGAAATTAAAGATGGTTAAGTGCAAAAACCCAAATACAGTATTTGCAAATCAATATTCTATTTGCTAAAATAAAATCATTAAAACATGAAAAACGTGGAAAAATCGTGCATTGATCAATGTTGAAATATAAAAAAGAACATAAAACACGAGCTTTCGTATATTTCAGGGGTGAGATCAGGTGAGTAGTAAGCAGCACATGTCGATTGGTCACACTCACCGGGAGCACTAGGTATTGATCAGGTAGAGGAAGTATACCTGTGACATCAACTTATCTGTCAGTAGCCTACCTCGATTGAAATATTGATTAAACTCAGAGCATGCATTTATAAATTAAAAATATTAAATTTCGATTGAAATATTGATTAAACTCAGAGCATGCACTTACAAATTAAAAATATTGAATTTCGATTGAAATATTGATTTAACTCAGAGCATGCACTTACAAATTAAAAATATTAAAAATTTAGAATTGAAATAGATAAAAAAACAGAATAAATTGAATCTGCTTCAGTCTGTTTCGGAAGCCATCCAGACTTTGCAATCTCTCTTTGGATCTTTAAGAAAATATTTTATAATACAGATAACTTTTGCACAAGAAGTGTAGTATGTTTAAGCATACGATATCATACGGTAAATGTTAAATTATCTAGATAACCAAATTTAAAGCGTTTCCTCATGTTCTCAATATTGACAAAATAAATACCCTTTTTATACGTACAAAACAGTGTTTGTTTATTTGTTTGTTATTTACGGAAGCCCATTTAGGACCTATCAAAATACATTTTTGAATTCGTTATAACGATTCTTAGAATTCGTTATAACGAATTTAATTTGTTATAACAGATTTTTAGAATTCGTTATAACGAATAATTTGTTATTACGTTATAACCAATTTAATCTGTTTTTACAGATTTGTTGAGTTCGTTATAACCAATTCAAGAATTTGGTTACAACGAATTCAACAAATCTGTAAAAACAGATTAAATTCGTTATAACGAATTCAATAAATCTGTAATAACAAATTAAATTCGTTATAACGAATTCAATGAATCTGTTATAACATACTAAATTCATTATAACGAATTCAATAAATCTGTTATGACAAATTAAATTCGTTATAACGAATTCAATAAATCTGTTTTAACAAATTAAATTCGTTAAAACGAATTCTAAAAATCTGTTATAACGAATTCAAAAATATTTTTTGATAGGTCCTAAATGGGCTTCCGTAGTTATTTAAAGTCCCTCTGGAGAATTTGTCACCTCATATGGAGACGTCACCATTGCAGGTGGAGGGCTCTAATGTTAGACAGCTACTCGACACTCGGCCATTTTGCAGTGAGGAAAATTTTTAGTGCCAGCATCTACTACGACACGGGAACTCAGTTTATACATTTTTACACGTGTCCTAATGACCGGTCTGCACGTCCCAAAAAGGGATTCGAACCTGCAACACAAGGAAAAACTCTGTGACTCCGTGACTCTAAAGCACACGCCTGAAACACTGCGGTGCGCATACAACTAAAATCCAATGAAAACTAATCTGTATGGAAATATCATTGTCGAGGAATACTAAAGAATCAATTTTCTTGTAAAGCACATGTCATTTCTAAAGTGTTTTGAAATGGCACCAAATCAACCGGGAAACTAAATCACTACAAACAACAATGCCTTGTTATACATGTATAAGCAAAAGGAATATCTTGAATTTCTCTACCTTTTTAGTTTTACTAAAAGTTAATTTTTGAAACACGCTATCCTTTATACCAAAGAAACATTTTTGCTTGAAATACTGCAGTTGTAAATTGAAAATTAATTATGTGTGATTTTTAGATTTTATAAATACTTTTAGTAATGGTTCTTGTATTGCATTAATATGCTTATTGTCTTATTGGCCCACATCATAAAATGCGAAGCCGAAAAGGTGCACTATATATCTAGTAGAACAAAGAGACGACCCAAATTCGTTATTTTGATTGAAGTTTGAACTTTCAACAAGTTGGTGATAGAACAGTAATTCAATTCAGTACTTAAAGACTCTTGGGAATGACCTGGGTACCTGCTGTATGATGGCATTGAAGGCTTTGTCTTCTTAATTCTTAATTGTGTTAATTGTTTGCAAAGGAAGTAATTAACTGTTTTCTGAGAGTCTACAACACTCACTCAAAATTCAGAATTTCCATAATTGTTTTTGGGTTTAAACTAGCTGTCTCTAATTTTTACAGAAGTTACTAGAAGTAACTCTTCTCACAAGTATATTTTTCAAATGGTGCAAAATTGGAAAACGAACATAATGGAGACAAGAGGTAAGTAAAGATACTGCTTATTATGGCAGTGAAAATGGGAAAGGTGGAGAAAAGTAACATTATCTATCTCAGAAATCTGATTTATCACACAAAATGAAGAACAGACGAAAACACCCCTGGAAGTAGCAGCAGCATTGGGAAAAGGAGACCAGAAGGAGTAAGCATCTCTTATCGTTTGGGGACACCCTCTGTGAGCCCTTTGACTGTTGACAAACTAATCAGAGGTCAAAAGTTGTATCAAAATGGGGTCTTATTGTTAGTACGAGCATGTCTGTCAAAAACAGTCCAAAGAAAAAACCAGCTGTTCTTCATCAGCCTGCCGCGTTTAAAATTAAGTAGATGAAACTACTGTTTTAAAACAACATGTTTTAAAAAGTAATCAATTCAGAAAAAGAAGATCTGAAGGTATTTCATGAAATATATTGAGATAAAAACAGCACTGAAGCTCAAAAAACCAAAACAATACGAATCAAAATAAGAAGCATAGAACACAGGGACCTGTAAACAATCATGGATTTGAAAAGGCGCCATGGACGAGCAAGCATTCCCCGCCGAATTGCCAAATACATTGCATGCTTTGGATACAATGGACAAATCCGTCGACTACTTAGTGTGTATAAATGGCCTCACAAAAATCTAGCACCCTTCTATATTTGCAATACTTTATACAATAACTACATGGTCACTTGTTTATATTTTTATCTTTATGAGTTTAAAATACACTTGTAATCAATGTATCAAACTAAAGGCTTCATCTTTAGCAATGCTTCTATCTGTTACGAAAGTTTCCACAAACATGACGCAATTCCGAAATTCCTCTGCTTAATTCAAGGACTTGAAAAACTAACGTAGTGGAAAAAGTTAGAATAACTAGCAACGATAAATCTAATACATCCACTGTAGGATACGAATCGTAAAGAGGGCAAAAATCGGACCTCTGGAAACAATGAAGGCGCCGTCTTGTCTGCTTCTAAATTTATTGTAACGCCATTATAGTGCAAGGACAACCTCAGCTTCTAAAATAACATAAAGCTAAGTAGCTACACCAAGGCATCATAATATCATAAAAAGGTTTATAATAATGATCAGTTATAAATTTCATATGTCAATCATGAAAGTGACATATATATATATAACGGTCAATTTTCAATTCCATATGGCAATAAGGAAAAGAATTTATATAACGCTTAGTATTCAATGCCATATGACAATCATGGGGAAAAAATCTTAAAAGCGTTGTTCTCTTTGTTGACCCTTTTACTGCAAAAGAATAAAAATAAGAATAGATCTTAACAACCATTTTGGTTATCTTCAATTTTTTTTCTCACGTATTTCAATGATGTACATAAAATATACGTTTCTCTAAGACTAACTACTTCAGAATCATTTTAGATTTGTTTCAGAAATTGTAAATTGATTTTCTTTACAGGTAAGAATACTGCTTAAATACATGTACTTTATTTGTAAGAATGTAGGCAAAGTTAAGGATGGTACGAAATTCTTCATTTTTAAAAGGGTAACCATTCTCTTACATTGCTTTTGGTATTTTAGAGTAAGTTTCATCTCGGATACAATTCTTAATACAAGTATTTGTTCAACTTAAATTATAAATACTTCCTCTTTTTCAAGAGCAAAACATTTTTTTCTGGATAAGGCAACTAGGTTAAGATGTGCCATCTTTAATGTTTGAATTCACTAGTTAGTTCCAATTTTTTAAAAGCCTTTAACAGTGTGATAATATTGCAATATCTATATGCATTTTCAAAACTTTTATCATAAGAAAGAACCGTGTCAACATAAAATTTTGTAAGTACATTACGTAGTATTTTTTTCATTTTTCATTCATATTTATTCCAATTTTCACACAATTATAGTCAAATTAAGATCTACAGATCAACCTTTTATTAGGCAGATAGGATTAGTTCTGAGTGTTTCTGGTAGAACAAATACTCAATGTACTAATTATCAATGGGAAGCATCTCATTCAGGAAGGTGACACTCGAGTCCAAAATTATCTTTAGGAAACGATATCTCAATGTTATCTAAATATGAAACTACTAAAATAAAATCAGGACGAGCGGATAGGGTAAAAAAAAATTTCAAAGTACTTGTATAAAACAATAGGAACTCTTAATTTAATTAAAATAATGAAGACTGAGCTTGAAATACCATACTCAGTATGATGATAAAACATAAAAAAAATCTATTTATTAACCTATAATGGAAATGTTGCAACGCATTGCAGAGTGCATGGTACATAAAAGAATTATTTATTCTTAAAAACGAGCTTATACGGACCCCTCAACAAGTGCTCGATACGTTTACTTCAAGGAAAGTTGTTCTTTTCCCGCTTTCCCTTTCCTCTATTTTACAATCTTATATCACCCTGTCCTGGACACTATATAAACAAGTAACAAATAATTTATGTGTTCATTTCATGAAAAAATTAAGATAAATGTTTGTTTTCAGTACTTAAAGGTTCAAAGAAACCCTATTCATGCCAAAGTGTTTCTGTTTGTGTTCAAATCTCACAGGTATGAAGAAATGATCAAAGACGTGAGACTTTTTAACAGAGAGGAATGCTTTAATTATACCCTTACGTTCCATAAATTCAGAGGGACTTAAAGCAAGACTAAAAATGCAGTTTGATGTCATTTAATCACAGACAAAAGTGAGTAGTTTTTATTTCAAATTATAAAATCAAGTCATTTGGTATATTTGTACTTCTAGAATCATCAAGATTTTTTTAGAACAAAATATTCTGATGCAAATAATTCTACTTTGTCTTTGGAAAGTACATAGGCACATTAAAATAAAATCGCTAAAATGCCTTTATTACACTACTTTTGTCTTCGATTTACCCAATGTAATTAAAACAGGAAATATCGAACAGAAATTTGCAATAATTCAGTGACAAGTAGAATTCTCGTATTTATAATACAACTCTTAGTTGCTCTGAAGTTGGCAATTACTTGCTTTAAATTTCCTCTTGGAAGGTTTTGTATAAAATAAATTTGGAAATTTGGAACCTTAAATGAGATTGTGTTGATATTCTTGTTTCATCAACATATTTATCTGTAACTTGCATGCTTATTTTCTAATGTTGCTGTGTCACACAAAAATATAGAACTTTCACTCTATTAAAAACTTCTATAACACTCCGTTTTCTAATAATAAGATATATAAATATTTTCAAATCAGCATGATTTATATAGTAAAAAAAAGCAAACTTAATAACTTTTTAAAAGGTGTATGTGGAAAGATTTTTTTTTTTTTTGCTTTGTAGAAGTAATGGTTTTGATATTCTACATATCTGTAAATGGCGCATTTATTCCAACCACATTCAGATCAAATCTTTTTGAAAAAAAAAAACAATTCAGTAGTTTTAAAAATCAATAATTAGAATTTTAACTAAATGCAGTTATATTTAATCGTTAGAATCTATTTTGCACGGAATATTTCGTATTGTCTTTATATTTATTCATTTATGTAAAATGATAATGTATATATTGTATTTTTTTTAAAACCTGTTGTGATCTGTAGTTTAAAAAGTAATATAACTCAAAGACGATATGAGTAATATACTTAAATTGCAAATGTAACAATAAAAATGAGAGAAAAACAAACATGGAAAACAGAAAACACCATATATGGAAGCAGGTGCCATGGAGGGTTAAGCATATCATTATAGAAGATTACATTTTTAGTGAGCATTTGAATTTGGATCGAATAAACAATATAATCCATGGATAATAAAGTATTAGATAAATGGCTTTATCTATATTTTTTTATATTTTTATATAAACAAAATGTTTTATTTGTTTAAAAAATGCAATGTATTGACCATAGCATTTTCGAATTAAGTGAGAGAAATAAAGGTACAAAAATATACTGCATCCAGGGATGGGGTCGATTACTTTCAAAGGTAATCGTTTAAATTACAATTACTTTGGATTTTGAAATTAATCGATTACAAGCTGATTACAGACATTTTTTAGTAATCAATTACATCTGATCACCTTTCCTTCGTGTAATCATGATTACTTATGATTAATTTAGATTACATTAAGTTTTATTTCTTTGTTTAATGTTCAAGGACAACAGAATGTTTTTATTTAGTCCTCTCTTTTTAAATATCATTTAAATTTTGAGGGTAGAATCCAGACTAAGTTTGGTGGTACATTTCTTTATATAGATGCATAAGATTTATCAAGTTCATGTTTTCATCTTTAATACAAGTTAATATCTGTGTTATTGTTGAGATAGAAATAAAAAGAATTTATTTATCAAACTGGACATAATTATAGTTATGCATATAGGAATTCGATAGAGAACTGTTAGATAAGTAATTACCTTAATTCTTGACGAGTTTTTCAATTAAGCTGCCAATTACTAGATGTTTTACAAGAATTAGCACATTGACTGGACAAGCATGGATAGTTCAATAATTGTTATAACCCAAGCTGACCCAACTTTAGTATACCGGTGTTTTATTACTAATTAATTCACATATCTTTTTATGTACACTGAAAATCAAGCAAACTGATTTTTAGAATACGCATCTCAATAAAGGAATATTTGATATTTAAAAAAAAAAAACACGTTTATTCAAAAATATTTTTATAGGGAAAACAAAATGTTGCATTTCACACATGTTAACTGATTGAAACAAAAAAAAACTTTAAAATGGTCCTGTAGTAATTTTCTACCAATGTAATTATACATATATTAAGTCAAAATGGCGAATTGCTAAGCTGCTAAAGTATTTTGAAATGACTACTGAATATAGCTAGGAACTGATAGAATTTACTCATTGTCTGGACAATGGACCTGATTATAAGCATTTCTGGAAGCATTAGAAGAAGACACCTAACTAAAAATAGCTTATAATTTTATAATAACTTTTGCTCACTGAATTTCATCAAAAATCATTATTTCATGAACTTTGTTTCAATAATTGTAATCATAAAGTAATCAGAAAGTAATCATGATTACTGGACTTTTTTCCAGAGTAATCGATTAAATTACGATTACTCGTAATCAGAAAAATTGGGGATTACTGATTACTCATGGTTACTTGGCAAACTGTCATCGATTACAGCTGATTACGATTACTGATTACGATTACCCCATCCCTGACTGCATCCTAGGGGAAATAGTGCATATCTATGTTAATGAGATGCAAGAAAATCTTAAACTATACGAGTACATACCCATTTTATCATTGAGTTGTTTCATCTTCAAATTCTTCTGGAAAGTGAAGTAAGCACATCTGATCAAAACAAAGCATCGATTCCAACACAGGCATTAAATATCACAAGTTAGTTTTTAAAATAATCTAGTAAAATAAATCAAGTCTATTCATAGAATACTGTATAAATACATTCTTTGTTTTCTGAATTTACATATTACAAATAACTACACATTTTAATTATTATGAAGAAAAGCAATCAAAAGGATTTTTCTTGTTCCAATTTCAAATTTATTTTCAAAAATGCTATCCAATTTTGTAATGCTGCGATATTTCCTATACTGAAGCGTTTCCGAGTACATCAAACCGAAAACGATTATTTCCTTTAAAGTAGAACCAAGGACCGAGTCTTAGTGTCATTTCCCCTTCTTAGACCCAAGAGGCATTAACTATTACGTACAGAAACCATTGATGTCAGACACGTCGAAAAAAAAAAACAAAACTTAATTATAAATAGAAATTTACAATATAATTAATAAACATTTGTATTGAAATGATTCATTCAGCTATTATGGATTTCGAAATGACATGTATATAATAATTTAATACTGACATTTTTAAAGACTTGCAGATTATACTATAAAAGAAATTATTAATATTTCTGAGGAAATGTACTGTTATGTGAATCCTCTCATATGACAATTGGCCCTCCAATTTACAATTTGCAAAACTTGAATTACTTAAAGGAATTCCTCAATAATAGATATAATAAACAATGGCATGTAATTAAAATATAGTTGTTTATATTGAAACTGAGTTTTAAGTCTTTAAGACACATTGTCATTTAGACTTAAGCAGCGAGAAAATTGTATTTTTTAAAACATGTAATAACTTTATCTTAAGAGTTGCAACGAGAATGTTTTACAAAAAAAAATTGATCTGATAATTATAAATGGATTATTTGCAAAAAAAAATGTTATTATATGTCAATATCTTTAAAAAGAAAATTGCCAAACATACAGAATGTATGAAAAGAAAAAAGAGAGAGATGCGTTTTCTGTGTAATATATCTAAGGAAATTCAAATAAATAAAATCCTCCTTTGATATAATATTTAGCCGTCTTCAAGCCAGAGAAATGCATCACGTATTTATGTATGTTCCCTATTAACCTGAAGAAATGTAAAATTAACCTGAAACTTAATGTACTAAAATCAAAACATAAGATTGACTCAAAAGTGTTTTGTTTATAGACGCCATCTTGAACTAGAAGCAGTCCAAGTATCAAGTAAGATAATGAGTGTTAGGCAAATTTGAAAGAAAAGTTTTGCAAAATTTTGATTTACAAGAAAAAAAATGTAAAGTATCTGTATTTATTCTAGTGAAAGAAAGTTTCTCTAATCATAATACGTAATTTTAAATGAATCTTAACCATGGATTTTAAACAAGAATGTTGTGTTGTGGGAAAATTTAAAGTATTCTTAAATATATCTTTTTATATCAATTTTTGATACAAAATACCATATGGACGTTTCAAGATCTTAAGTCATGTATGTAAATGTTTTAAATGATTTAGCTGATCCCACCATTGATGAATAACAGATCATTGTTTATTCTGCTACTGATTTGTTTTTTCAATGAAACTGGCGAGTTTAACTGTATGTAATCTTTCTAATTTCCTTCAATCATATAGGCTTTTTAGGGTTATATGAAAATGTAAAAATGATTTGTTTTAGTTTCTTTCTTTCAGAACGAATAATGACTCCCTGTGTTTGTGAAATCTGACCCAAGTCTGGAATTTTCAAGCAATATAGCTTAAAGTTTTAAGAGCGAGTCTACGAGAAAATCATGCAAAATAAAAAAAATCATTGTTGCTTGTCCAGTCTCTATTAAGCTGAATGAATCGACAATCAAAAAATATGAAATTTTTTTTTTAGATCACTCGAAAATAAAAATCTTAAGAGCATCGATTTTTTATCGCTAAATTATATTGCAATCTTGAAAATCATTTAAATTTTCCATATAATAATTTTATATGAAAATTAGAAAAGCATTTTTCGTTAATTGTTTTATAACGAAAATAAACTATGAGCAACTTACTAGACAGGTTTCTGTGAGTCAGTAGCATTCTCATTAAGTCCAAAAGAACATTAAATATCCTCTTACAGAAAAAGGATAGAGGTATTGTACCGTAAATTATTATGAAAAATGTCTGGCAACCATTTTAGAACTCTTTCTTATAATTTACAGCATATTAAAAAAAAATCTGGTATAAACAATATACATACAGATTTTCTGCAATATAATTTTAGAATTTCTCCATGCAGGTTATGGAGTAGAGTTTCTTCATTTTCAATTTGATCTAATATATTTATCAATATACTTAAGAACACAGCTGTTATATTAATGAGGAACTTTTTGTGGTTTAAGTATAGCTTACCATTTGATGACAAATTATTTAGTTGGTTAAAAATTGTTGAAACAAGAATATCAGCATTCTTGTTTAACATCATCATTTCGAAAGTTCTATGGTCGATAAAAGGACCTTGTCAGCAAATACAATCTATCATTAAAAGTCAAATACTGTTGTACCTTCTTCATACAAATTGTTAGACCATTATTTACAAATTGAATTGACTATGGATTCGTCCCTAATTTCCGTACATAACAAGGATCACATGGCGGGTATAAGAGGCGCACAGGGGATGCTCAGTCATATTTGGCACCCGATGAGAGCCCTCTTGTTTAAGGGGTCCATGTTTGCTATGCTCCTGATTTGTATGGTTTGGATTTTAAGCTACTGATCTTTGTCTCTGTATATTTCTTTCATAATATTTAAAAAAAAAAGATAAAATGTATCGCATCAAAATGCATATTATGTGGAAAAAAATCTATAACAATTATGTCCGGATCAAATGACAATTTCACTAAAACTGCAATATTTATCACAGCGGAGATTTTTTAAACAACTACATGAAACCCTAACTGTAGAGCTGAGTAGCATTTGAAATAGAAAGCGATCGAAAGTGTTCCCTTTGCAGTTAATAGAATAAACATATTGCCCTAAAATATTTTTCAAAATCATTCACGCATTAACGAAAGAAATCTTTTTTTACAAAATGAAAAATTGATTTTAGAGACCAAATTTGAACGGTTAATACAGATGGAGCAAGGAGCTAATTCTTGGTATAATATTGTTTTTTCTCATTATTCCAACATATCAATGAATGAAAAAAATTAGAAAGGATGGCGACATAACGTTAAGTGTTAAACGTTTAAGTGTCATATCCGTCCACTTCCGGTCCAACAAGACTCTCCCAGCGATCATTTCCCTGTCTCATTCAGCAAATGATAGAAGTGCATTGGCAGAGTCTTTCTGGAAATGCATGAATAAATTCATATATTAACATGTATTTCTAAGGTTCATTTACCCAATACTCTAATCAATTTCATTATATATTTCAAGAGGATCATACATTACATGTGTGTTATTTTACATAATTATAGTAATAACTGCATTTAAATAATGCATCTGTCTCTTTTTTTAAATTACAAATTTGACGGCTTCGTTTTCTTTCACTATCATATATATATATATATATCCCGTGGAGTTAAAATGATTATTTATCTAACAAACATTTACTGCACCAGATATTTTAAAATTAAAATTAATGAAGTTTTGATGGTCCTTTATAGTAAATTGTTATATATGCATATGGTAACCAGGGACTGTTGTTTATCCTGTGTACTATTCCTGATTAATTGCCAGGACAAACAAGAATGCTTTCACTATCGTTTATCTAAATTCATTCGACAAATTGTCGACTACTTGGTTGAACATTTTATTCAATGTGAATTCAATGTGAAAAAAAAATGATTTGGTTTTTTTAAATAAAGAAGCAAACGAACAGGTTTCACAGAAATGTTTATAGATTTTGATATTTAATAAAATAGCTTGTCATGGTATTTTAACCTTATATTACACAAGACGACTCTCCTTGCAGATATATGATACAAGTACATGTTGAATTATAAATTTGACCAAATATTGAGCTTTGTAATATGTTTATGTAGTTACTTTCGTTATTTATTAGTTGGGTTTTGTTTTTTGTTTTTTCCCCCTCATTTCTTTATCATAAATGTGCTTTTGCTGAAAAAGAGGAAATATCTATCGTTTAATTTTTTGCCTACCAATGCCACTCGTGTATCAAACCTAAATAATATTTACTTGCATTGAATCGACAGAAAAAAGACATAACACCAAGGTTTTATTTAAGCCACACACATATGATAATTAAGATATTCTTCATGGGTCAAGCTGGGTCAGATTTGCATTTTGTTCCCTTACATCGATATTTTATTTCCTACTTGGATCTGAATTCTTTATTGTCAGCTTGAGTAACGACGATTTCGCGTTATGAACTTTTAATGGCCACCCACAACCTGTACTGACTTCACCTTATATATTACAGCAAAATGCTTAGGTCTTCGTTTTGTTTGTTATGGTAATATATACACCTTGTAATTCTTCAAATCACTCTCTGCTAAAAATGCTATTAAGATTTTTAATTGAATATTAATGATTAGATATTAATTTGAAAAAAAGTCTCTTAAAATTCTATCGCAATATACTAGCAATGTTAAATTAACCCCTGGGGACTGTTTATCTTTACCGGGCATCAAAACCTGGAGATCATTACGCATATAATTTAACTGTAATGAGTTCAATTGTCATGAATTATACATCATTTTTGTATTCATGTCTAGAATAGATTCTATCCAGTAAAAAAGCAGGTGCGATTTCATTTGTCACTGCGTTATCAGCCAATCAAATTACAGAATTCAAAGTTCAAATTGTTGGTTTTAGAAAAAATAAGAAGTCACAAAATATCTGTTTCTTATTTTTAGATTGCAATTAATTAGTATATCAGGAAAGGAGCCGTTTTATTAAAGTACTCCTAGTGTGACTTTGTTACTATAAATAACATCTTATCGACCTCTTTATGTTTTGTTTTACAAATTATGATAACATAATGAGCATAACTACTTTATTAATAAATTATGAATGGTTATAGGGAATATATTTTATTCGCATAATTATTCAAACAGATGCTGGCATACTTGTTATGGGAATGCTATACGAAGAAGAATATTTAATTAAATATCATATCTGAACATGAAATAGAAAAGCAATTTAATGCTTTATAACTCCTCAAATAGAAAAGACCAAATGATATATTGAGCCAATTATTTGATTACTTCAAATTTACCTTATATTTTGAACTTAATTTATTTGTTACTTGATTATGATATTTCACTTTTCTAGTCATGACAAGGATGCAAAGTTTTTAATCTGTACATTTTCCTAGTTTATACAAGAATAATGAAGGTCATTTTAAGAAAGGTTTAAATGTATAGGCTAGCTTTATTTTATCAGGAACATAAGTACCTTATATTTCTAGCGATTAATTGATCCTTTACTAAATATTTATTCATGAATAAATATATATTATTGTTTCTACGTGTCTTTATTTCCCCGAGGTTTTCTCTGCAACTTTTCCCTCCTTTTTGATTTTAGTTTTGTTCTCGTGCTATTAGCGTGTACTTATTCAGTTTTTTCCAAATTCTTTTTCATATTTTCAAATCATCTGAAATTTTTTAATTTGTTAACTATTCCATTTTTCAACAATTTATGAATAGATCTTATCTTCTTCCTTCCTTTGAAATCTGCATTTGTTGTTGCTGTTTTAATTTCTGTTGCTTTGCTCTTTATTCAGAGTAAATTTATAATTTTCCCCTTTCTTCATTACTTTTGTTGTTATTGTTGTTGTTACTAGACTGTACTTTGTTCTATTTCCAATGATTTTGGTAATCTCCTGTCCGTATTTGGTAGAAGTATCTGTAAGCGGTCGTCAAGGAATTCTCACTCAACCATGGCACCTTATCCCACCTCTGATATAAGACCGTATTCGGTTGCTCTTAAATTTGCATTGATTAATGGTCTTATGGGCTTGAAAACTCTTCATTTTCTCCATATATATCATTTGTAAGTAAGTAAGTTAATTTTGTACAATGAGTAACAAATGACATTAACTTTGTTAAAGCTCTTAAACCGACTATGACAGCTAAAAATATATCCTAGAAATAACAATATACAACATCAAATAAAGACAAGCAAAATGTTGCAGGGATGATCGCTAAACTCTACGTTTTAATGATAGACATCACTCCTGTATTTTGTAGATTCCTATCCTTTGTTCGCAGGTAGATAAGTCGCCCCTAGAATAAAACAGTGCACTGTGTGTCTTCCCTTCATTGATCTACTAATATATGACTTCGTTATGTAACACGGCGTCAATTCACTTGCAAACTTGGGATGGTATGATCAGGTTAGTGTTCAAATATTACATTTTATTTTTTAACTGCGTATATTAAAAATTGCCACACTGCTGAATTTATGTGTGTTAATTGCATTCATGAATCTTTAATGTCTTAATATTTGCAGTGCTGTACACCAAGTGTTTATAAAAAATCTATCATATTACAAAATAAAATCAATACCGACAATGCTTAATTCAAAATTATATTTTGAGATAACGAACAGTATTCAAGCTTAGACGTTCATTGAAACTATGCAAATTCGTAGCAATACAGAAACTGACTTCTTAAGGATTCAGGTGCTATGGAGGAGTAAGCATCCCTAACGATCAATGACACCCGTAGTGTGCTCATCGAAACTTCAGGAAGCTATACTATAGCTGTGTAAATACATAGATATCTTTTTATTTTTTGCAGATACCTTTCTCTACCTCCTCAAATGTTGATGGTAGTTCAATGCCCATTTTACAGGTGAAGTAGGAAAAGTCTGGATCTGTATTGCTTATAGATTCCTATATCTGTTTTACTGGTATCTTTTATATTTTGTCGTTCATGGAAAGACCTTTCTTTTGTTGCATACTGTACATTTTGTTGGTTTATCCACTTCATAACATTTAATTTCAGTTTATCTCTTTCTTTTATTTGTGTAGATTCCTTTCCTTTATTTTTGTAGATCCTTTTTCTTGACTCGAAGGGAAATTGTTTAGAAAGTAATTTTATTTCAAATATATACTAAATTTACAAAGTAGAGACTAACGAATACAAGTGTAAAAGATATGCAATTTTTGTGTCATGATATATTGACAAAATTTTAGAGCTGCAAAACTCAGAGATGCAAATTACGAAAATTTATATCTCTGATTACTTAAAACTCTAAATAATAATATTTATTATAAAAAATAATAAACATGCGAATCACTGTGTAGAAAAATGCAAGAATGAAACAATACAAAAAAATCTGAGCATGGCTTTTTCCTATAAATCATCTTTTAGCGTATATGTATCATAAAATAAAATTTCAGAAAAAAGTATTCTCAGTTTGTTGAACAAAGAAAGGATATTTGCTTAGAAAAAATTACTATTTATTTATTTTTTTAAGTGTATGATATAAACGATTTTATAAACCTGCGTAGAATTGTTTACTTCAAGCCTTGTTAATAAACACAACAGTGAAATATTCTAAATGAATTCGTGTCCTATCTATCAAACAGGTTCGGGATATTTCCTTTGTACTATCTGCAGTTTTATTTTTAGGAAACACTGATTTAGCATGCTAGACCTATATTGCAGTTTGATGAATCTGTTCGCTTTTTTTACTATAATAAATAAGATTAACATATGATATCCTTCAGCATATTTGAATAATTCTCACGGTAGTATCTTCTGATTGGTTAAATCTCTTCTCCAGCGAAATGCATGTCTGTGCTCGCTCTAGAAGTCCCGAGACGACCTGTGTTTACTCATGCGTAAAAATGTCTGTCTTTGGTGGTGTTTTATTACACACCCCATAAATCATTTCTCATGTTTCACGTCTATGTAAGGCAACATAATTATTTCCAAAGCAGATTAATGCCTTTATTATTTAAATGTTCGCGGAGACTTTTTCTTTGCATTCTATCATTTTTAACTTCGTACTTAAACATTTAAACAGATATTCCTCGAAAAACAAATTGTTTTCTTTAAGATTTATTATTTCCTTCTGCTTGTTTGCAGAATTTTAATTTAAGAAAAAAAGGACAAGGTCGACTAGAAAGAAAAGAAAATTTAGAGTAAGAAATTTCAGATTTGTAAGATTTAAAAAAAAATGTAGTCATAATAAAACACTAATTTGAATAAAACATTAAAATCAGTCCCTTTTTATCTTTATCTTGAGGAAATAAACCACCAAATTCCTAAAACTATTAACTGTTGTGCTCCTTTTTATTGCCCCAGAAATGATGACACTGTTTATTCTACCACAAAAGCACAAATGAAAAAGAAAAACAAATACAAATTTTTTACTGTCCTTTTTATATTTGATGTACCCTACAGGTTCTAGATTTCTATACATGATGACAATCCTTACAGTCAAAGATGTATATTTCAATCCCTATCTTTACTATCAAAACATTTATTGCTATATATGAAGGAAAAGGGTACATGTACCTGTAATGGTTTTTAGCACTGAGCATACTGTTGAAGTACAGAAAACTTTGTTGTTTAACGTCCTTCTCGAGAAATATGGACATGCCACAGCTTGCCAGTGGAGTGGTGTTTTATACATGTACCTACTGGTATAATCGGTACTCAGGGTCTTTGAGCAATATAAACACCTACTACGACTGCCACTACTTCGCAGTGCAGGGGTACACATTTATGCCTATAATCCGCACTAAGAGGTCTTTGAGCAGTTAGCATCTACAGTGACACGGGACATCCGTTTATACGGTCTCATCCGAAAGACTGGTCTCCAAGTAGATAATTGGAACGTAAGGATCTGGTCCTAACTCCACAACGCTGAGCAGACGCTCTAACCACTTCTCTTCATTAATTAGCCAAACTCTTATATTCTTTTGAAGAAATTCATTTATTCTTTCTTGAAATTTTACAATAGATTCGGCGATATTTCGGTCATATTTGGGTGACGCAACTTAGCTTGGTCAGCGTATGATAAGTGTTTTAACCGTGACAAGCTAGCTACTGACGTAAAAATGGTATCACAACATTTCAATAACTTCGTTTAAAGAAAGCACTTCGTACATTCTTTGGTAGCCTCAACCCCTTATAATGACCTCTTTTGCAAGTGTAACCAACATCTGAATCGTATGTTGATCACTTGTTTCATACCGACTGTTATGCCTTTCCTTTAGTACTAAAGTTGACTACGAATTGTCTTCTTGATCAAGACACAGGTCCAAAGGTGGGTGTGACCGGCAAGTAGGAATCATAAATAGAAATTTTCAACTGACTTAACGTCTGCAAACAGGTTTTCTAATGTAAAAAAAAATAATTTTTAAACACATACAACATGACTCCTCCAGAACGTGCACATTGGGTCAAGTCCTGACTACTGCATTGTACATACAACTCGTTGGACTATAGTAATACAATAATAATATAATAATTTTAGTCCCACTCTTAGATGAGTCTTGTAACAAAGCTTATATTGGACTTTGATTCGCCTCTTCAAACTTCAAATCACACTAGAAAGTTTCTGGACAATTGCATCACATATAAGAAGCACTTCTAAAACGTGGTCTCAGTGTATAACAAAATGCATAATGGAGCATATGCAATTATCTCTTATTAGTTTTATTTTTTTGGAATGAATTGAATTATGATGATAACAAACAGTTTTCATCTCAAAAGTTCACAGAAACAATACAAAACTTTGGGAAGTGCAAACAGAGACCATTAAAATGTCGCAGGTGGAATAAGTTGCGATTCAAAGATATCGCAAAGGTTCTGTTTACGATAAGTGTGGTCCTGATACATGTATATTCAAAAATTTAGCGAGAAATTGTGAGAACGAAGGAATTCTGGGAAGGTAACACACAAAGAGTAGAAATTATCTGTGCTATTATATATTAGTTTATAGAACTACCTACACTCGCTATATCTAAAAAAAAATATTTCTTATTGTATGGAACCTTTGCTTTAACTTTTATCGAAAAAATACATTTCATGAGCATTTTTTTCGTTGAAAAGGGAATAAGATTATTTATTGTGAGACTTGTATCTTAATTATACCTTAAAATTAATATGATCGAGTAAACTCTCTTGTGTCTTTTTACCTGTTGTTTTTATCGACATTTCTCTATTTCTTGTATGTATTTTCCTTTATTTAATAAGGATATTTCACCTTAAAAGGAAAGAACTCGAAAATATCAATTCAGCATTTCGCTATAATATTAATATTACGTTAGCAAAAATAACTCATCATCGGGATGTGATTTCGATGACTTTTTTCAAGCAATCTGTTCGGCCTGTGTTTTCATACTGATATTGACTACTGGATATTTTGATAACTTTATCAATAGATAAGGCCAACAGTGGGTATCACCGGTCTCCGGGATGTTTACTACTGCTAGGCACCTAATCCAAACTCTGGAATTTCCATTTGTCCTTGTTTACGCCCTGTTCACAATTTTTTTGTAGTTTTCTTTATAAAATCGATCACTAGTACTGTTCATTATTTTTACCCCATTTTTGAGGACTCCGCATTGCATTTGACTGTTCTTACATTACATATTGATAATTCATATTGAAAATTTAGATTGAAAATTTAAAACAAAAACCTATGTCGACCTTGAAAATGTCAGAAAATAACATTTCGTCAATTTACAGTTATATTTTTTTTTCTAAAAATTACCATGATTGAACTTAAAACACATCAATTATGAACTTTTTGTGTAATATGATCCAAATGATTTGATATATGTCACATTTTTAGAGTCAGGAAAAAAGTTCAGTTACAGAAAAAAAAGTACTGTAGAGGTTGATCATTTGTTAAAAATCTTTGTGGTTAACATAATGATTTTTAGGGATTTAGTCACCACCAATAGTGAAAGAACATTAATTAACGGACGCCCAAATGTTTAAACATCAGTATCTGAAATACATAAAAAGTGTGTCTTTCGTGTCTGTAGTTCCAGTGGGCCTAGCATGACAGATTGATTAGAAATTCACGCCCATGGACTCTAGGCAGTAGATGTATGTTGATTTAAACTGATGTTTAAAATTTTAAATTTGTGTTTACCAAAAGAAGACAGCAACAAACTTTCAAACATGATTTTTCAAAAATGTTATCAAATATTAAAAAAAGATGAAAATTACGCGAAACACAGAACAACAACTTGCAATTGCTTATTATCAAAAGATATCATTGGCAGGTCGATATATGCCATCTTTTTATGCATTTTTCCGCTAAAACGTTATCTTATTTCATATCATCAGTAAGGAATAGTCCGTATTATCTTTCTTTATGTAGCGAAACAGTCAACACAATTGATTTAAGCATCTCCGAAAAATATTGACTGTAATTTGTTTTTTTAATTATTGAACGGGAATGAGAATTTTCGCAAATTTTTAGTGCTTAGCATTAATATTATAATTAATTTTTTAATGTAAACGTAATGATACCTTCCAAAAAATATAACGTTACAGTAGAAAAAACCAAGAAAGACAATCAAGACCAGATTCGCTAATCGATATTTGGATATTTAAATAGAAAAAGACATTATAATTTTATCTTGCAACCAAGCTTGATGATTTCACTTTTAACCATCAACTCCCCTTACTTTATGCAATATACTTTCATCAGCTGCATACGGTACGTATTACTCATTTGCTGCGATACTCAAGAGCATGCTCTACATATCAACAATGTCTATAACGAGGTAAGTTATTGATAAACAAGCCAATGAAATAAAAATATCACTAGTCTCGATTTAATTTTTTAAGTACAATACCCATGTCAGCAAATACAATCTATCATTAAATCAAATGGTGACTTGAATTTTTCATACTAATTATTAGGCAATTACTGACAGACTTTCCCATTATTTCCCGATCATGACAAGAAGCATACGTGGAGGGAATGTGATCGGTCGGCAGGGAATGCTCGTTTCTCCATTGCACCAGATCCAACCTCTGAGGTTTTTTGAGGTTCGTTTTTGCTCTGTCCAAAATTTTGTATTGTTTTATGGGCTTTTGAGCTTGAATTCTGACCTTGAAATACTGTGCTTAAACACAAAAGTACGTACATGTATATTGGTATTATATTTAAATCATATGCAGAAATTAGGTCACACGTTTATTAGAAATTTTATTATAACAATAATAAGAAAAGTGACAACCAAATTAAACTCCATCTACTGACTCATTAATGCGATAAGCAAGCCGCGAAGTTAGCCAATTGTGTACAAGAATTTCAAAATTAAAGTACATAAGTGTTTTTCCATAAAGTGTGACGATAATGAACGGTGACATATCTCAAATGCCCACTGAAAGAATACAAAGTATACACAGAGCCATAACTTAACTCTAAAAACATCAAAGGTGGAATCATGTGCCATGGATAAAGAAACATCCTTCGTCGATAAATCACATCAGTCGTATATTCCTTTTTACGATCGGATAATCGTGATCTGAAATTGCTTATCTATTCAACTAGGAGACATTTACTAAAATTGCAGGTTTTAATTGTTTTTTTTTCAGTTCAGTTGTTTAGTTCAGTTTGCAGTCAATTGAAATTGTCATTCTTCAGAAAAATATTCAAAATATGAAACAAGGTTACCGATATCTGTGGTGTCTTTCATTTTGAATTGAAAGATTTATCGAATCAGTGCTTGAATGAGACTGAATAATGGTCACAAAAAGGTATCTTTTCCTATGGAATTATTTGAATAATTTTGCTTCATATGAATGGAAGAAAATGTTTGATTGTATAAAACAAAAAATAAAACACTTACAGAGTGTTGGAACATTTGCATTCGGTCTTTGAAAACTACATATTGATATTAAGAATGTAAAACATAGCTTTAGATAGTTTTTAAATCAACCTCGGGGGCTTTTGTAAGTAAAATCAGAATGTTATAAAATTATCTTTAAGTCAGGTAAATAAAAAGTCCCTTCTTTATTGAACAAGCCGGTGTCAAAGTCTTGAATGTGGTTAATCTGTTTCATGTAAGGATATTTTGCTTGAAAAAGACGTTACTGGTAATCTAACAACCAAATTTTTATGATAAATGTGATGACTTTAACTTTTCAAACGTCAGCTTCCCTTACTTACTTGCAACAATATATCTTCGTCATCTGTACCTCTGACGTTTAAATGATACGTGTTTGCTCTTAATCTAATTTGTATTTAATGGACATTTAAGTCTGAATACATACTGTTTGTTATATCCATATATTTGATTGAAATACTCGTGAATGTACATTATGTATTATTATACTTTCATGTTAAAATTAAAATTCACAGTTTATTACACAATCTGTAATCAATTCAAGTATTCGGGTAACATTTTAAAAGGCCACAGATAAATTAATTGAACATGTTATTTACACGTATTTTCGCGTTTGAAGAACTGGAATAAACTTGACGTCAGTAAAATTTCTATTCAATGTAGTCTTGTGTTTGAAAACAATTTCCTGGGGGTAAATGACGACCATATGTTAAAAATCATATAAATAAGCTCAATACTAAAACGAATATACTTTATATCCAAAAAACAGACTGGTGTAGAGAGTATAAAACAAACAATATAATATATTTGAGTGAAATCTTTTTACATTAGTAATAGCGAGCAGTTTGAAAGCTTTTTAAACGTGAACTTCTATATAAATGATAGAAAATTGGATCATTTTTTTTGAATGAACTTACATTTTAAAAAGACATTCATTTATAATAATCCTTTACCAATGTGTTCTTTACCAGTTGCAAAGATAAAGGTTTATTATAATGTTAGATGTTAATTAAACGAAGTTAATAATATAGCTGATTAATCATAGGTTTATCAAAGGCTATAGTACAAACCAAATACATTTATATTCAAACTCGTTGAATTTTTTCGTTTTAACAATGTTTAAAAGCTATGCAATTTATATAATAGCGTTCATTTTTGGAAGGATTCAACAACTTCTATATGTAATGACCTAAGAAATTGTCTATCATTCATCATTAAGAATGAACTGACATTTTAATATCATCAAATCATCATCATTTCTGAATAATCCTATACCAATGTGTTCATTACCAGTTTTAATTTAAAGGTTTATTATAATGTTAGATGTTAATAATATAGCTGATTAATCACTGGTTTATAAAAAGCTATAGTACAAACCAAATACATTTATTTTTATTAACTTTTTATTCGTTGAATTTTTCTTTTTTAAAATATATATTTGTTTAAATGCTATGCAATTTAGGGATTTAATAAGATATTTTATATAAAAAATTGTAACTAATGATTTCACATTCCAAGAATTGTAGATCAGAGGGAAAATTTTTTGTGTGTAAGTTTTATGCTTATTTTTTCCCAAAACAAAATACATAAATATTGAATTAAATTTTCATATAAGGCATTTAATATTTTTATATCTAATTTCTTGAATCGAAGATATAAATTTATTTTATTATCTACCTGGATATACAATGTCATCCTTCCTTTTCTATCATTTCAAGAATGTACCATTTTTCATTTTGTGTCGCCTAACCAAGTGACCCTAATATTTAGGGAAATCTTTTGTTGAATGTCAACATTGTTCAAGGTTGCACATGCGGTTTCATACTTTATTGTTATATAACATGTAGTTATCTGTTTGATAAGGCCAGCCTTTATGGCAATTAACAAAAATTATGTAATAACTCTTACCTTTTGCATTGAAGATCTGACTTTTAAATCTAAAAACTATTTCATAAAAATACCATAGAATTTTTCTTTTCCCTTATTTTTGGAACTAGTTTGAAGTTTGTAAAACTCTCAGTCAGAATGAATTTTTGTGTATATAAAGCATATATATCTACATCTATATATGACATCACTCATTTTGAAATCTTCAAGGACAGCAATACCGTGTTAAAAATATAATGAAAACAACCCAAACATACACTAGGTGCAAATTGCAAGCTAAAATTACTCAGTAAGAATAAATACATACACTGGATCTGCATTATTGCAATAAATATAAGGATATGATTTTATGCACTTCAAATATAATGTTAACTCCCATGCTCTTATTGGTGTTAAGGGAATAAATAATTCATTGATGCTTAAAAGCTGCTCTTAGAACACGTTTCCTTATTTGTGTGTCACTCGTAATTCTATCACAAATATTCTCTTTTATAATTATATTCTATATAAAGTGAGATATCAAATTTCAAATAAAATTATTGATACAACTGTTAACTTTTCAAAGTAAATTTTTCATGCCATATCAAAGAAATTCAATTTCAAGGCAGAAAATGTCTTACTAATTGCTCAACTTTAAATAGTGTTAAAACATGGTATCAGCCGCAAGTTTATAATTAATTGAATCAATGCTGAACTTTAAATTCTGCACAGAAATGGGGGTTTGTTTTCGATTTATCAAGCAGTAAAATGTTTTTAAACGCATTTAGAATTTATAACAAAAAAATTAATTTGTTGACAATACTGTACACAATTCTTGGCTGACCTTGATTTTCTAGATTTAACAAATGTATATTACGAAAACACTTTTGCATTTCAAAATTAAGAGGATAAATAACGAGAAAGCATAATTAACAATTCTTTCATATTATTGCTTTTTAGCTTGATATTATTTTTTACTTGTAAAGATTCCCAATTCCTATAAGATTAATTCAAATTTTTCTCAATACCTTTCCATCTTAGTGTGTAGGAAATTGCTGACTTCTTTCTAAAAGCAGTGCCGGTTAGATTTCAGTCACATTGCATTCAAATTACGTAAGAAAATTTTATCATATATACTGTAATTTCTAATTAACAATTCGGCAATTTTTCAGGATATGTCCTCTTGCCAAATTCCTTATTCTTGAAAGTTGTGAGCCGCCATATTAATTGACATAAATTGCAACTGCGCATTTTATTTTCACAGACAGAATTTTAAAAATAATTTGTTAAAAAAAAGGATAAATACTATATATATATATATATATATATATATATATATATATATATATATATATATATATATATATATATATATATATATATATATATATATATATATATATATATATATATATATATATATATATATATATATCTTTCATCAGATGGTACCTAATGGGTATATGCAATGACTACATGTACTTCAAGAATTAGCAGATACGACACTTTTCAGTAATACCAAGAATTAGTTTTTTACCAGCAATATAATAATTCGTCGTTTGAAGATGCTGACGGGGATAATTGAAGGATGTGTGCATTAAAATTTGGGAAAGATGCAATTATAAATTTAAGCAACCATCACAACATGATAGCGAAAATAATTATTTTTTTTTATTTTATGGCAATATGTACTGTTAAAACAACCAGTAAAAATCTAACTATGAAAAACTTATTTATTTGTAATTTCAAATTCAGATTTGGTAAAAGCTTTAACGAAACCAACAACTGATGGATTTTTCTCAACTGAGAATACCAATTACAATACTTAGGGGTATACCTTTTGAACAACACAGAGGTTATATTTTGCGAGCATATGCTTGCAATTAAGGTCAGTTTCCTTTTTGTACTTACCAAAAAAAAAATAAAGTCAGTTCAAACCCCGTTTACTATAAGCGTTTTCTACCTAGTGAGGACAAAAATTTACGTTCTTCTTGTCGGTAAATGTTTGTTAGGAGTAGACATGTGTCCACAATTCAGGACATGCTTATATTTTGTTAAAATCTTAATGGTCTTTGTCTATGTATCAAATATTACATCACGGAATATAACATATTCAGATGGAATCTAGACGAAAATAAAGAGAAAAAATAACATTTTAAGTCCTTCGGTAATTAAAAGTAGACAACATGTTTTAGGCATGTCGGTTGTCTGTGGGTTTGTATGTAAGGGTGTGGTTGTATCATCTGTTGGGGTTAACTACTAAAAATTTCATTGCATTTAATTCAAAGGACATTTTTATTTATTGTAAAATTTTAAAAATAATGAAAAATATATATATCCGCACACAGGAATAAAACATTATTTTAATATTGGAGATTGATCTCTATTTTTTTTTCCAAACGGCACAAACAAAAATTTTTTTTTCTAGATGTGTTAAATAATTTTTGAGTATTTTTGTATTATCTGCTGTCTTTTCAATACCGGTATTGGTAACTACTAAAAATCTAAAATACAGTTGCATTATAATTCATGAATTTTTCATACATTTTAATTACTTTTTCTTTACAAACATTTCAAAAAATGTAATAAGTAATTTAAGAAAATATAGTAGGGTATCTCTATGCACACAGTGATAATTCATTTCCATTTATTTAGATAGAGTCAAAACGCTTCTTTGTATCCAACTAAATAAATGACAGGAGCCGATCCTTGGTTTGTCTCGTAGAGGCGGATTTTAACACTCCCGGTAATTATTATTTCATAAAAATGCTTTTGTTGTCTTAATTTCTATCCTTAAAAATCATGTGAAAATCGAGGTGTGTGAGATTACTCATGAAATATACCCTGTTTTCATTGATAAATTCAACTCTTTTAATGGAAAGAAATTACTCTTGATTTTTTAAATATGAGTCTTAATGAAATATGGAGTTAAGATCAGTATTTAAACAATGAAATCAGAGATGGGATCAGGTACCATGGATGAGTGAACATCCCCTGCCGACCGGTAATACCCACTATGTGCTCTTTGTCGTGATCAGGAAATAACCGAAAAAATCCGTCGCTTTTTTCAGTGGTTATATAATGGCTTTACAATAGGTATTAAAAAACGTCAATCAGCATTAAATGGCTAAATTTTGATAATACGAGATAATTGATTTACTATGTTATAAGAATATATAGGATTTTTTTCTGTCAATACGCAATTTAAATCAATTGTGTTTGGAAATTATCAAAAATGTTTTTTTTTTAATTAACAATTATGTAAGGAAAATAAAAAAAAAGTTAAAATTTATTTACTGACTCCACAAGAATAACATAAAAAGTTAAAGAAAAGTAAATTCATTCAATTTTGAAATCGGTAATTTTTTTATTTTGAGTATAAATAACAAATATAATGCTTTCTAGTTTCTACACGATCTCATATCAATAATTTTCAGGTTTTTCATGTTTGACAATATAAAATACAGCGCTCGCAATTTTTGCTCATATTTACGTTCAAAGGGAGATAAAGTCAGGATATATATTTTTACATTTATTCGTTGTTTAGTTACATATCTTACTTGTTCAATGCAGCGGCCACTGAATTTACTGTTTTAATTTTATACTTTAAAAAATGTATACATATGTACAGTACACATAAAGATACTAATGCTTTAAATATTTGGAAAATGACAGTTTCCTCTACAGTTTTATGATCTTTAAATCAAGGTGAAGGATGGAGTTATAATCAACTTTTGACGAATGTATGTTTTTTTATGTAATTAGTGCATACTTAGTGTAACATGAGTAAAAGTAAATTTTTTAATGTTTCTTCTTTTTCAGGGGATACACATATTTCTGAACAGGTTTAAAGCTGGATTGTGACTGGTTTTACGAATAAAAGAAGATCTAATGAAATTTAGCAGAAATTAATTTAAACTTCATATATTGTCTTCTTGATCTGATCAATAAATTTAAAAACAAAATTAATTTGAAAAGCTAATTCGACGATACATCTGTACGAGAAAATATGCACATAATAAACAATTTGTTCAATATACTTTCCATTATGATGTTCTACATAATTTCTTTAATGTTAAAAACCCTTTTTTCTTTTTTTAAAATCTGCTCCTCTTTATTTTTCAATGAACTTCTGTTTGAATTGCCTATGGCCAATCAATATCAAAAGTTTAACCTTTCACAATACCCAAGAAAAAAGAGTCAGGAAACACATCAGTCATATTCAGATTATGTACAGAATGGACTTAATGTCATTATAAATGTTATTTTATTTTGTGAATTTGAACACAAATGGAAAATGTGGAGATACTTATATAAATTATTATTATCATTAATTTTATTGATTTATAAAGCGCAAAATTACAAATAGATTCTATGCGCTGATAACGTACAGGCTCAAAAGTCCATTTAAACCATACAAAATTGGAGCAAAGCAAACATGGACCTCTAAAAAATCAGAGGTTAGATTATGTGCTACGGAGGAGTAGCATCCCCTGTCGACTAGTCGTGTGCTCCTTGTCATCATCGGGATAAACGGGAAACTCTGACGACAATTCAGTGTGTACCTAATGGCTTCGTATGAAAAACGTCAGTCAGCATTTGAATTAATGATAAATTGCATTTGCTGAAAAGTTAATTGTATCGACAATAGAACTAACCGGTACAGAATGATGACTCTAAACAAGACTGCTTAATTTCTTGTTTCAGCAATTTATTTGTAAATAATTTACATCGTTTTTTAATTTGTTAATACTACTATACTATTATACACCGTATATAGGTGAAACAATGTAACACCTGTAGTTAATAATAGCGTATTATAATTGCCATATTGTGAAATGATTTAACATAGAATCTAAAATTTAAAATGACATTGTTATGTAATTTAACATTCTAAATTTTCATATTTAAAACATTATCATTATATATAAAACCAAAAAAAAAGATAATTAATTTTGCTTCTTTTTGTTCTTGCATACACTTGTATGGTTAAAAGAAGTATTTTTTACGAATACAGCTATTACATTTGACAAGGACATATGAAATATGGAAACTAGTTTATTGTTTTAATTGATTATGTAACAAAGCATCAGTCTGACCTGGGGGTATAAATTATATCTTAAAGTATTTCTGAAGTCAGCGATGTACTTGGATTAAACTACATACTTTGTAGGAAACAAATTTGATTACAATATCTTAAATTTTGTCTTTAAAACTGATCTAAACACTTAATTAAGAAAATGAGGTTAAATGGTCTTTTTTGACAGGAACCCTGAAAATTAAAATCATAGCATTTGTTTCTTTGATCTAATATTGGCCATGTGCTTTTCACAAGTTTTATGAAGGCCGTGTCCTATCCATCTACTAGTTCAAGATGAAAAACTATGTAATTTGTGCTTAATTTCTTATATGCCTGATTACGCCTACTTAGGTATACGATGAAATGTCTCACCATACAGAAGCTTGAATTGTTATGTATTTGGATGTATTATTGTACAATCTTGTAAATTGTCAAGAAGCAAATATATAAAATTTATACATATTCTATCGAAAGAAATTCAAAGGGAATAAAACACATGTATTTTAAAATTAAATTCAAATAAATTATCTCAAAACTGTAGTGACCAAGATAAGCACAATTTAGTGACATTGACGTGACTTTGAAAACAAACAAGTCAATTAAAGTAAATTTCATCAAATCTGTAGTGTCTTAGATATTTCATTAGTAAAATAAAGTTTTCTTGACGTAGTCTTGAAAACAAATTGAGGCTGGTGACATTCATGTGACTATAATCCTCATCAATATCACTGACTATAAACAAAATTGATGACTTTATTTATCGTCATGAATTATGTAGAGATAACGAACAGTTTTCGAGCTCTAAAGTCTATTATAAACAATGCAAAATAAGAGCAGAGCAAACATGGCCTCCAAAACATCTGATTGGATCAGGTGTCATTGAGTGAGCATCCCCTGCCGACAGGTCACACCTGCAGTGTGTCCCTTGTTATGTTCGGGGAAAAACGGGGAAAATCTGTGGAAAAATTACAGTGTTAATAATGGCTTAACACTCAGTATGAAATATAAACATTGGCGTCGGAAGCAAATTGAAAGTGGATGGGGGGGGGGGCTGAGTGTAAAGAAAAATTTATTATACCTTCACAAAAAAAAACTGACAAGCAAAAAAAAAAAAAAGAAAAAAAAAGAAAAAAGAAAATTAAATTTCTCAAACACGAAAATCCTATTTCGTGGAGGTAAGCCCCCCCTCCCCCCCCCCCGGTTCCGACGCCTATGATAAATAAATCTACAAAGATTCAACGACTTAGGGGCGAATTAATTACTAAATACTTTTATAAAGTGAATCAAACCATACAAAAAATTCAGGTTGTAGAGAAAAATATAGTGATTAGTATGACTTTGATTCTATTTTGTACTATTAAATTAACACACGAGGCTTATAATTAAGGCAATGCATTTTTTTAGCATGCAGATTTCTTAATGCTCGTCAGCTAAGAAAAGGGACTTCTTTTGACACAAGTCCCTATAAAAAAAAAAGTGGACCCTCTTTATATGTCGAAATAAATTCGTTAATTAAAATTAAATAGTAACTTTTGTTTATTTTGGCAATTTCATGTAAAAAGAAAATGTAATCTATTGTTTAAATTTTAAGATGCAAATTCATTCAAATTAGTACATGTCATGCTTAGCGACGAAAACGTACATGTAATAATAACTGTAAGATCTTTTACCTAAAAATATATTTCAAAAAATGAAAGCATTTTTTAACACCAGCAGGATTACATATATATTTTAAAAAATCTTATGCAATTAGATAAACATTTGCTCTTTTGAGAATCAGTTAAAACTCACGATGAGGAAATAAAACTTTATGATGTCTTTGCTGGGTGATGTAAGGACTTTTTTTTCTACATTTTAACATTCGCAGTTGCTGCCATATTTTATTTAATGAAAGCTGAAAATACCAAAAAAGTCCCCATCCAGGACTTCATTCGTAAAATTGGAGTTAATGTCTTTTTCATGTTTTAAATATGACATACCGGAAAAATTAATATTCAGTTGAATTCTAGAAGAAAATTAAATAGGAGAAGTTATCTAACTTACAGTTTTATGCCTTGATGACGTATCTAAATAAATTAAAGCAGACTTACGGAATGAGAGATACATATGATATACAAAAAATACTTCAGAAAGGCGTGATAGAGTTGACAATTAAGATGTCGGATTTATTTTAAGGAATTACATCAAGCAACTCATCAATCGTATTTTTTTAAATATTGATTTAAATTATTTTGAAAGAATCAACATGAGAAAGTGAAAATAACGAGCAGTGATCAATCTAAAAAAAATTATTTAAGAAAGTACTATTGTATATTACAACTGTGTGAACATGGTGCGAAATCATCCTGAGTTTACATTAGATAAGAATCTCTGTCATTTTGCTTTTTTTATATAAAGCAGAATATTTATACATGTATATTATTCAAAAATAAAAAACTCAAGTAGGAAGTTAAAACCTTGAACTTCTACATACTTTTCTAATTTACATGTACCACAATTATTGACCTAAATTTTGATTTAGAGCACAGCTAGTGAAATTCGGTCCTTTCCGCCTCTGTTCTATAGTAACAGATTCAGCAAGTCTGATTTATTTTGTTATAATAACTTAAAAAAAAATTCTTTCCTTTCATTAGATTTGATGAAAACTTAGTAAATTTCCTATACGAGTAGCTAAATTCTCATTGTATGAATATATCGATAGCATCTTTAAGCAATGAAGCCAGACAAAGCTACCCGATAACCAGACGGGCGAATAACAAACAAACAAACACAAGATGACCAAAATTCCCACTGAAGGACAAGAGGTCACAGTCGACAAACACAAAGAAATTGTCATCAACACCATCTATACATAATTTCCTAACAAATACACGACACGTGGAACGTTCTTAATTTCTTTTTTGAAATTTCCTCAGTGGTTGTTCACCATGCAATGACTTTGAGTTTGAGTTAAATATGTACTCATGATGCTTTTATTGATCTCATTTAGTTTAGTTCAACTTTGACCATAATGTCCGGATAAAACTATTTTCGTAAATGGTAATACATGTACGTGGTAGTCATACACATCGCGCAGTCGCGAAGTTACAACACCGCTACGACGTTGTACACTGTGAACCGGGCGGTAGGCTATTAATTCGCCACTTGCAAAAGTGCAAAGGCGCATTAGCATTGGCGCGCCGACAGTTTCATCATGATATTCCAAGTTTTACTTCATATCTCCCATTTAAAATATCCCTAAATTTACGATTTACAATTTCAAGTATTCAAAGCATAATATTTTTGCTTTTTTGAATAACGTCTTGGATTTGTAGAATGATATGGCTTATTTGTTATGCTCTAAGACATCTCCACAATTTTTCATTGTTACGGATATTTAAAAAATCAAGACAAGGTCATTTTTTCGTACAATGTATCTGAATAATTAAAGAGTGAATTTCATAAGAATGATTTACAAGTGTAATAATTCAAAATACGAACAATTAGTTCATTTTTAAGATACACGTCCTAACAGGACGGACATTATGTATTTGGAGACAGTAGTATTATATATTTATAACGCTATTTTAACTCATCAAGTATAAAGCTAAAAGTCTCTTGTAGGTCCAGGAGTTCAGATAGATGTAAAGGATTCTCTATAAATAGCAGAGAAAATTAAGTTATCATATTGAAAATGAATATTACCTCAATATATACAAAACGAATAAGAAATCATTGATGCCCAAAATTTGTACTCTGAAGCTGAAAAAGGTTCATTTTAGCGTAATAATTTAGTCAATCAAATTACATGTAATATACTAGTGATTCAATAATCTTAAGTATCTGATTCTATTAAAAGGTAGAATCCAATGACATTTGTAAATTCACTAGATTACAGCAGACTTTAAAATATCTTTCAAATTGAAAAAAAAAATCTTGAAAATAACTTTGGATACTTTTGTTCATTCCCAATTGTATTTCTACCTAAAGCTTATTATTTTTTCATTAATCAATTGCAAAAGCAATAAACAATATGGAAATAGAAATAGAGCATTACAATAGCTAAAGAAACAACTTACTGTGAACATTGCAATTCTGGTTAAAAATTCATCTGGTGTGTATTGTTTCCTTGAATATTCAAATGATTCACTGTTCGTTATCTCCATATGTTTCACATATTAGTTATAAATAAGAAATAACAGATAAAGAAAAGTTAAGTAGCATTTTAAGAAATATCTCCATGACATTGCTTCTCCTGATCGTTAATAAGGGGAAATTAGATTTTACCACCGAGTCTTCAGTGTGTGTGTGGTTTTTTTTTTTTTTGTTTTAATTTGAATAAACTAAGAAAGCAAACATATCCTTCATATGCTATGATTTTTTTTTTTTTACAAAACCATAATCAATTAATTGACAGTCAACTATTCTAAATTATTTTTCTAAATTATTTAATTCATTTTTGTAATTTGATAAAATGAACTCAAAAAACTAAAGAACTTTTTAAAAAGTTAAAACATGTAGACTTTATTAAAAATCTCATACACATTATTATAATTATGAATTACATTTAAAATTTTCTGATAAAATATAAATACCATTGTAAAAAATTATTTTAAGCAGCATTACTAAAACTACTCTACTGTAGAAGTTGTAATAATATTCAGAAATTAAAAAAGAATATGAAATGAAGGGATAAAAGAACCTTAGTCTAAATAGTTGATTTATAATCTGTAAAACTATTAATAGCTCTCAATTATTCATTTACATGAGGTACATTTTTGAGAAAGGTCAATTTTGCTGTTAGAATGTGCTTATGATGTATATGTCTGATACTTAAACTTTTATAATCAATTACTAGTATATAAAAAAAGCATTGGATTGTTTCAGAAGCACTGCTTCTGTAAAACTGTTTTATATAAGAAATAAACATTGTACAGGACGACAATGGTGTAATTTTGCTTAAATCATAGCATGGGATATATATTGTGAGAAAAAAAAAATTAAATTAATAAAATATATAAAAAATAGTTTTAAGCGCAAACACAGTTAGCTGGGGGGGGGGGGGGGTATTTTCATATTTATTATCAAAGAAAATCTATTTTTCTGTAAGTATAAGTACATTATGTAGCCTTTGACTTTGAATGTTTTTATTGTTTAATTTACACAAGGAAAAATAATTAAGCATGACTACTGACCCAGCCTCTGATGTTTTAGAGCTTCGTGTACGTTCTGATCCTGGAGTCCGTTTTACAAAAGAATATACGACAAAGACAAAACATTTGAGCTGTTTGTGCCACTTTGTGAGTGAAAGATAATGTTAAGTGATGTCTAGAGTAAATTCATAGTAATTCTAATTCTGAATTGTTCACTTCCTTTAACTTAAAATGTACTACATTTAGCATTGATCAACCTAATTTAGCATCAGGTGCAATAAGAAAAAAAACTAGTATTCTAGGATTTATACCGTGGACAAAGGAATAAACATATCTGATAAATATTCAAATTAGCTCTGTCAAATAAGCTACCTCCTCTGTAAAAAATGATTTTGCTTTGGATAATACTTAACATTTTATGTCACTCAAACAGTGGTACATACGGGCATTTAATTTTGAGGACAAAATATACTTGCCCTTAGAGATACATGTATACTTCCCGAGAAAGAATCCTAATAATTACATTTTGCTGTGGTTATTAAAAAAAATTCTCCAGTATCCAATCAATTGTTAAAATTAAATTATCCTCTGGAATTCCGTTTGAATTGAAGTTTACTTTTCCATCGAAATGTATATTTGTAAATGCTCTACAGGTCCTTTTACTTTGTTGTGGTTGGTTAAAGTAAAGGTATAATTGATGTTGTGGTTTGTTTTCATTTTAACAAAATGGTATTTTTACATTTTTCTGTGGGAATAAGTAGATTTAAGTTATATTTTTTGAAATTAGATGCTGTGTTTTTAACAACCCGCAAAACATCAAAAAGTCACACATTAATAACTAATGTCGTGAAAAATGGTTAATTTTTTAAGTTTTTCAAACATGACATCCTGGAAGAGATAATATGCTATTCTTTATCTTTATCTTTATGCAATGGTACTTTGAGATACGAATTACAAAGAACATAAAACTCACACATAACATCTGTTAATTAAACAGCTAAATGATTTTAAGCACACATTTTGTCCTTGGTATCTGCTATGGAGGATATTGTAAAAGTTTGATAAACCTATTTTTTTTATCTAAATTAAAAAAACTGAAAACGTTTTTGAAATATATGTTATTTAAATTTTCATCGATTTATACTTGAGTATCCCCACATTTCTATAGTTAAATCGACATTAAACCTTTTTAAAGATATCAAAAATAAAAACAAGAGGCCCATGGGCCACATCGCTCACCTGAGAAGCTTTGACCATTCTGTTCTTTACCAGATTTCCCCCTTGTTATACAAAATGCATCCCCACCCTACCCGACTGATCATAATTTAGATATTTTGAAATCTACACTACCCCATGATCCTTCCATGGGCACATATGTTTCAGTTTTTTTGGCCCAGTGGTTCCTGAGAAGAAGATTTTCAAAGATTTTTCCTATATATTTCTATGTAAAACTTTGATTCCCTATAATGGCCCCGCACTTCCCCCGGGGGTCATGATTCCTACAGTTTAGAATTCACACTACCCCAGAATGCTTCCACATAAGCTTCACTTTTTCTGGCCCAGTGGTTCTTGAGAAGAAGATTTTCAAAGATTTTTCCTATATATTTCTATATAAAACTTTGATTCCCCATTGTGGCCCCACCCTTCCCACTGGGGTCATTATTTGAACAATTTAGAATCTACACTATACCAGGATGCTTCCACATAAGTTTCAGCTTTTCTGGCCCAGTTGTTCTTGAGAAGAAGATTTTCAAAGATTTTTCCTATATATTTCTATGTAAAACTTTGATACCCTATAATGGCCCCGCACTTCCCCCGGGGTCATTATTTGAACAATTTAGAATCTACACTATACCAGGATGCTTCCACATAAGTTTCAGCTTTTTGGGCCCAGTGGTTCTTGAGAAGAAGATTTTCAAAGATTTTTCCTATATATTTCTATATAAAACTTTGATTCCCCATTGTGGCCCCGCCCTTCCCCCGGGGGTCATTATTTGAACAATTTAGAATCTACATTATACCAGGATGCTTCCCCATAAGTTTCAGCTTTTCTGGCCCAGTGGTTCTTGAGAAGAAGATTTTCAAAGATTTTTTCTATATATTTCTATGTAAAACTTTGATTCTCCATTGTGGCCCCGCCCTTCCACCGGGGATCATGATGTGAACAATTTAGAATCTACACTATACCAGGATGCTTCCACATAAGTTTCAGCTTTTCTGGCCCAGTGGTTCTTGAGAAGAAGTCGAAAATGTGAAAAGTTTACAGACGGACAGACAGACAGACGGACGGACGACGGAGAAAATGTGATCAGAAAATCTCACTTGAGCCTTCAGGTCAGGTGAGCTAAAAAGATTTATCTACCGATTGTTTCAATTGTGTAATTAACAAAAACGTTCTTTCTTTATATCAACACGTGTAGTAATAAAACAAATACAAGGATCTTTTTCAATTTGGTTATCTGAACCTATACAACACATCGCCATACGAACATTGCTTCAATAAATATATTTTGAAAATTTTCAAGGAAATAATGAGAATAAAATTTCAACTACAAATTTCAAAACAAAGCCATGTACTAGAACACATCGAAATACCAGAAATAAAATTTACAATTTGAATCGTTCCGGAAATAAGAAATAGGATATCAGTGGTCTCGTTTGTAGTCATAATTTCGTACCTTCTATTGTCGATACAATGACCTTGTCAGCAAATATAATTTATCATTGAGTCAAATTTTGACTGATTTTTTTAAATACCAAATAGCCCTTCCGATTCATACTATTGTTCAAAAACAAAAATGCAAACTAAAGAATATGTCAATGAAATATATGGAGATAACAAACAGTATTCAAGCTCTTGTACCATAGTTAGGTGTGATTTCTTTGTTAAAAGTGTGAATTTTCTATACATAACCCACACTTTAAAATTTTCTATAACTTCGCCAATCGAGTTGGGACAAAATAACTATAAAATCAAGCACAATTTTAAAATGAAACAATTATCCGGGCTTGTTATACCAAATTCAGGAGAATAAAAGAGAATAAAAAATATCAACTGTAGACAGCATTATGTAATAATTAACAATTAATAGTGGACATTAATACTTCAACTTTATTTGAAAATTGGAGAAAAAAAATCAGAAATCGCTTGATTTTTAAAACATTTTTTTTAAATAGTGTCATGACCAGGGTGACGTTGGCTTAAGATAGATTCCGATATCGTTCTTTTGATAACCAACAAAGGAAACACGTACACATGTGACGTAAAAACAAAAGTGTAGACTACTGTACTTAACAAAGTTTTGTGGATCTAGCCGATCAAAGATCAGATTTTCATTAAATTGAAATATACATAACCCCGAACAAACATTTCAATCAATCTACCACTGTGCACGACAAAGTATGTATCGCGTTTACAAAAATTTAAGTTAAACCAAGTTTATAATAAATTTCAATTATTTAATTTTGACGATTGAAATTTACGAGGAAAAAAAATGTCAAAACAACATATCTCATTGAAATTTTAATGATGTTGATTTTGGTAAAATCAAACAGTGTTGTTACCTGCTTTGTGAGATGGAACCAGTACATACTGGCCATCTTATCCGTCTAATTCTTTTTTTTTTTTTTTTTTTGCTGAACACAGAAAGATGGTTAATTTTCAGTTTGACCCTCAATGGATGAATGCGAGATTTAATCCTGCATCTGATATATTTTATTCAATCTTACAACGTGTCAAGCTCTTTTTTCATGTTTTGCCCATCACCTTGCGTAATCTTCAACAGAATCCGTCACATTTATGAAATCATGACGCCAGTTAAAAGATCAATTAATTCTTAGTCGCCATGTGGTATATATTCAGAGGGAAGGTTGCAGGGAACTGTTCTCAATCAAATATGGCACAATCCACTCGAATTGGTTCTCTCTCTCTCTCTCTCTCTCTCTCTCTCTCTCTCTCTCTCTCTCTTTGAAGTTGTACATAGGGTATAAAATATATTTACCCAGTGTTCAATCAGTAATTCCAGCTTATCATCATCTGATCATCATATGATCATTAATAAATACTTCATTAATTACCAATACATACGGCTTAGCAATATTTTCAATATCATATACAACCATTTCTCACGCTGAAATTAGTATCATAGCTACAGATATCTGTTTTATCAATAAAAATTGAATTTGAAAATTCAAGTACATTGTCATTGGACGTCTGTTATTTTTTTCTTTTAATTAAAAACATTCAAATGTTTTATACAAATTCTCCAAAATGAAATATGAAAATAAACAGTAATGAAGCTCAAAAGTCCGTTAAACAATGCAAATGAAACCATAAAAGATGGTGATCTATAAAATCCCTAAGATTGGATATGTTGTCGTGGAAGAGAAATCCATCATCTAGGAAAATTCTTAATAAAAAGGAATTTGAGCTTTAGATTGACATTCTGTCTGTAGTTTTTTAAATATCAGAGGCTTTCAATTAATTGTTAAGAATTGAAGTAATTACTAATTGTGCCTGTATATAAGCAAACACATTTTTGCATCACGTATTGAAAACCTTCTACGCGAAATTTGAAGAAAACGAACAGAAATAAAATTTTAAAAAGCTTATTAAAGCAAACAAAAAATAGAGCATTCCCTTGCGTATCGAATGAACTGATACAAATATAACTCCGCATGCAGATGATGAAGGTATATTGCTGATTAAGTAAGACTGATCACACTGTGGTTGTGACTGATCACACCATGGCAAATTAAGTGTAACAATAATGGCCACATACATTTATGATCGTCAAAGATAATTTCAGATTGCAACAACTTATACTTGCAAACTAGATCATCAGATAGACCATAGATTTTCAAAATATTGATATTATTGTAAGTAGTTATATTTCACGTTTCTTTTCTAGAATTTGTCTCCCTACAAGGTTAAATAACCCATGAATATAGTGTACCAAGGTATATTGTTTCAATGTAACATATGGAGATAACAAACAGTATTCAAGATCAAAAGTCCATAAAACAATACAAAATAAGAGCAGAGCAAACATGAACCTCGAAAACATCAGAGGTTGGATCAGATCCCATGGAGGAAGCAGCATCCCTGCCGACCAGTCACACCCGCCGTATGCTCCTTGTTATGATCGGGAAATATCGAGAAAATCCGTCGTCAATTCTGTGTATAAATATGGACAACAATTTCTATGAAAAACATCAGTCAGCATGTGACTCAATGATAGATTGTATTTGCCGACAAGGTTATTGTATCGACAATAGAACTTAACGAAATGATCACTTTAAGCGAGACTGCTGATATTCTTGTTTAATCAATTTGTTTGTCAATAATTGACCTCGTTTTAGAAATTGTTTATACGTAGAGTATGCTCTTGCGTATCGAATCAACTGAGATATATTATCTTCGTACGCAGGTGAAGAAGGTATATTGCTGCATAAATAAGGGATGTTGACGATAAAAAAGTAAAAGTCATTACGTTTATCATAGAGCTTGGTTGTATGATTACCATTAACGTCTTTTTCAAGTAAAATATCCAAATAGGAAACAGATGTGTCTGACTCTGTCGTATCTTTAATCTCAAGGATATATTGTATCGACATACGAATGGGAATTATCATTGATTTTTGACAATACGTCGTCGATACATCTAAATGTCGAGTTGAAGGCCACAGCAAGTGTTTCTTCTTTTCACACATAAGATTATGCACAAATATTAATACAAAAATAGGTCTGGTAATTACAGGGTGCAATTGGTAACCGTAGGAATTCCTATAGATTGTTGGAAGACCTGGTCTCCAAAAACGACATAGATATTGTCAATCAGAAACTCAAGCATCTTTTTTATGTCAACTTCAAAGCACTTGTGTGTACAATCAGAATGTTTTTTAACACAATAATTTTGCAAATGACCAATGACAAGGTAAGTAATTTTATGAGTTCCATCTTTATTGGAAAAGACAGCTGTGTATGATATAAAAAAATCTGAAAAATGGTTGCGTATAAAGTTGAAGAGTCGTTATTTTTTTAAGCTGTTGATTTTGGTGAAATCTTGTGATTTCAAATTGTCCAAAAAATTCTTGGATTTTTTAAGTATCCACATCTGATTTACACCACTTCTTGAATATATTGTTACACAGTACTCTTGAAGTCTCTCCTTCACTACTGTTGATATCTTAGTGAGCAGTAAAGAAAGAGGCTTGGTTGAACATTTACTGGAACCCGCCTTTGTATCTTTGTTCGTGAGGATTCAAAAAAGAAGGAGCAAGAGAGAGAACTAGTTATTATCGAATCTTACTGATGACCCTTTTTCTTAGCAAAAAATATCTGTAATCACCTTGAGTTCAATTGTCATAACAATAAAATGTTCAATTCAAATTTTTGTAGAGTTTAAGTGTTTTAATATAGACCTCTGCTTATGAGTTTTTAAAAATAGTTATGTATTTTAAATATAAAATGAGTAGATGCCCAAACTAAAAAAATCAGTGAATATTATTAACATCGTCAGCTAATACAAAGAGAGACTTCTCCTATTTATCATTTGTATTTATTTTTACTCATAACTCAATTTATTTGCTGTTAAGCGGTTTAACAGATAAATTCCTTGTTCGTATACTGGAATATATATATATATATATATATATCTTATTGTGCAGACTCTACGCGTCAGAGAAAATTAGAGAGAAGACATGTACTTTTAGTGGACGATCTTCAATGAAAACAACAATGCACAGTTAGAGTTGCTTCTCATCGATTTATTTGCCTAATATCTTCTCTTACCTTTTTACTATCTTAATAATTTGTGTATAAGGATGCGAAAAAATATATATTTTTTTACAGTGTGTTGTTAATTCTTGTAACAATAAATATTTACAAGATATAAAAATATTGTAGACAAAGTATAGCTTCCAACAATAACAGAACCAATTGCACACATATTTTTCTTAAATGAATTTAATAAAAATCTAAAAAGAAAAATAAATAAATAAATAAATAAATAAATAAAAAAATGACAAAGGCAGAAAAAATATTAATTTGGGATTGTTGCTATTAACTTTTCCTCTGTCGAGTCTAAATTGAAGACAATTTCCTTAAAAATAAAAATATGTTTTAATTCAAGAATAGGATTATTTCTTCTTTTCTGTGAAAATTACGTATTCCTGAACAAGTGTGGTGACATTCAGATAAATCAGAGTGTCTACTCTTTATAAACAATACCTCTGATAAATTTAAAGATGAAACAGTCACGTTATGTCCATCCATAAATGATAGAAGTTACATTAAATGGCTGAGCAAACAAGTATCATTATTGGAGAGATTCAAAAGCAATCTTTACATATTACATCGTATTGATTCCATTGTCTTTTCTATAAAGGTGAAAAATTCATACTGGGTCGAAAAACTTTATACAATTGATCAAACATATTTGAAAAGCAAACTATCATGCAGGTGTTTGTCTATAAGAAAAGGTACGAACAGCATTTGAATATCGTTCATGATGATATTTGTTTAGATAGCATAGTATTTGTTTGTTGAAAACAATTCTACAATGATTGATTCAGATACTAATGGTTATGGACAAACCATACACAAAACTAAGCCTTTCGAAATTGACCTTCAGAGCATACTCTGTTATGAAGACGTTGAAAGTTATAAGAATTCTGGGCATTTTTCTTGGAATCTTTGCAGACCTTACTGTCATCGAAGGTATCGTAGGTTACTTTAATTTATTATCATGCTTTAATCATGTTAATGAATACTAGATCTAAATATTCTATACCATAAGATTTGTCCGTTTTATTTAAACTTCAAACATTAATTGTCATAAATTATGATGAAGTTATTAATCAAAAACTAAAAATTACTGATGTTAGATTTTGAAAGCTTCCAATCTTAAGAACAGATTTGGGCAAAATGAGCAATTTTTTTTTTTCAGAGTAGACACCCAAAACTTTTATTTTCATATCATTTTCTATCTTGCTTCTTTAGGTTACGAAAAATAATAAAACTTTAAAAACAAGAGGCATACTTTGAAAATAAACAAATATTCCCTAATAAATAAATGAGATTCGCATAAGCCAATATCTATTTTTGTTACATTTTTGTCAATTGTGTAGCATCATTTAATGTAAACAGAAATTTATTAAGTTTTCTAAACAGAAAAAGGCATCAGATGATTTACTACAACAGTATTTTTACACTTAATGACAATGGAAAAAGACATTGACCTTCACCTGACATTGCTTCTGAAGTATAACGGGTCGAATTGAATCACATTGATACTGTCACTCATTGAAATTGTCCTCTTAAATCTAAACATTGTTCATTAATTTTAAATATAAAAAGCACCTTCAGTAGAATTACGTTCATTCTCAATATCAAATGGCAGTTATTTTACCCATGCTTTATTGATATTTATTGATAAATGAAATCAGTTAAACAACCTTATTGAGCTTATCAGAACAAATAGCAAATCCAGAGTTCAATAGATTCAAAGTAATCGTAAAGAGAAGTAGCTCATGTATTTCAAGTTTCACTTAAACTTTGTTTATATAAAGGACATGGTAGAATAACGACCGAATCTGGCCCCTTTATTTGATGTTTAAAGAGGCTGGGGGTGGCAGCAATTTTTAGACTATTTCAATCTCCTTTAAAAGGAGAGCTCCATATAAAGATATACAAAAATGATCAAATTTTAAAACTAAAATGTATGAATTTTTGCTTTGTCAAATGATAGTTGACAGCTAAAGATACCGTATCTAAAAAAATAAGTTAAATCTGGTGGTTAATTTGGGATTAATTTGTTGACCCACCAGCCTCCTTAAAGTCTTCATTTCGTAAGTTCTATTGTCGATAGAATGACCTTGTCAGCAAATACAATTCATCATCAAGTCAAATGCTGACTGACGTTTTTCATACTAATTGTTAGTCAATTATTTACACACTGAATTGGCGATGGATTTTTCCGTTATTTCCCGATCATGACAAGAAGAAAACGATGGGTGTGACCTGTCGGCAGGGGATGCTCACTCCTCCATGGCACCTGATCCCACCTCTGATGTTTCGGAGGTCCGTGTTTCCATTTCTCCTGTTTTGTATTGTTTTATGGACTTTTGATCTGGAATACTGTTCGTTATCTCCTATGTTTCATGTAAAAATCAAAACACTGGTTAAATTGTGATAGTTTATAGTTAAGAACTTTAAATGTTGTTGCTTGAAGACCAGCACAAATTTTGATTCAAAGCATTCATTCCAAAAAATAATGTGCTGTAAAATTGATGAAAAATTGCATTAAAATGAGAAAAATCGAAAATTTATCTATTTCCTGACCTCTATGTGACCTCTGTGCATTCCAAAACTTAGAACCAATGCTCATTTTGTGGCAGGGGTGACAACAGTCTGTAATGGATAATCTGTTGTATCATTCTGAAAGGCACCCAAAATTAGGGGCCAAAAAGTGGTCTCAGCCTTTCTTGTTTTTTTTTGGTTTTGTTTTTAGAAAAGCTAGCAAGCTTTTTATTTTACATTATACATAGTCAGCTTAATTTTTTAATTTAAATCGGCAGGTAATTTATGCAATGACATCCTAGCCAGTAAGCTGCATGTCTTTCCGGACAGTTCTACAGCCTGTTTTTGGTTAAGCTTAATGGCGATGAATTTTACAGACACTGAAGCCCAATGCCAAAAAGATCAAGGATACCTAGCATATATTCCAGATTCTACCGTATATGACACCGTGCTTAGTCTTATACAACAATTTGGGTAGGTATATTCAAGTTTCAATAAATAATAAAATGTTCTACCTATAGAGAACCTAGTGAGTTATCTGTCTTCTAGTTTTTACATACATCATTAATGTTCTGCTACATTACAGAAGGTCTATTGGAGATGGCATAAAGCACTTTGTACTTCGTCATGTCAATAGAAATTATGTGATTGAAAAATATAATTTGACGCACGAATATTATACATATAAGTTGTTGAAAAAAAATCGCTAACATGTATAAAGATAACTAGATAAATCAGCATGACAATAGTTTAGATCATTTTTTTAAATCCACGGTGTTAAGGATTAATCCTTCTGTCAGCACCTGAAAGACAAAAAGTATTTATCATTTAATTTGCAATATCAATTCATTTTGTGTATAGCAGCAGAGTGACTTTTAACAATTAATGTAATTTTGTTGATGCTCAATCCGAAGATGATAATTTTTTAGCACCATTTTTATTGATGAAGCAGTTGTTCGGCTATTATAAAGCCTAGTTTTTAATTTATCAAGAGCAGTGATTCCGGTGCACGGTCCATACTCCTGGGTAAAATCATATTTGAGAGTGTAATATTCCCAATATTTCTCCAGTCAGTTTTCAAATTGATGTACAGTGTTTGATACAAAGGCGTCTGGCAAACTGTTCCACAGTTTGATTACTCTGCTTCTGAAAGTGTATTTTCCAACATCTTTGTTACACTTATGTTTCATTTATTTAAAGTTGTTTCCTCTTGAAATATGTGTTTCACTCAACTGATGTAGATAAAACTTTTTTATAGTATACTTTATTGACAATTTTAAATCCTTCAATCATATCCCCTCTCATTCAATGTTGGTAATTTATCTTGACTCTTCAATCGTTCTTCATACTTTAAATTTTTCAGTTGTGACAGCATTCTAGTTGCTTTTCTTTGTATCAAATCTGTTTTATCAATTAACACTAGTTACTTCCTTCTCTATGTCTACTTAATATATCCCAGTGCATTAGAAGTAAAATCTACAATCGATAAACAGAGCAAAAGACAGAATCCCTCGTAATTTTCAGAGGTTTGATCGGTGCTTGAGAGAATTGACCATCCCCTGTCTACTGGCTACACGTTTAACATTTGTATCTCTGTTTTTTATCTTTACCTTTTTCATTCAAACTTTGGATGTATTCACTGTACAAATTTTTTTGTATATTTCTAGAGATACCAGTTCGACGGCAAATTATTTTCTAGGATATACGGAATGGGCCGGATACTTGTATTCATTGTCTGGGATCTTAATACAGTACAGTAATTTTCATAGTTCACAACCTGACAGAGAATCGGAAATGTGCATTATGATGTCTGGATCTGAAGGGTATTACTATGACGTACTCTGCAGCAACAGAATCTACGGTGTTTGTTCTTCACTCTTTAATTCTGCAAGTAGTGCAGACACAACGACCGAAGGTGTCTTTCTGTGTTATTCATTTTTACTTATTTTACTTTTCAAAAGAATCCTTTACAAAGTAAATTCAGAGTCAAAAATTATTAAACATTTTTTTCTATTTGAATTCAATTTCTTTCCTAAGAAAAACTAACTTTAATCTACCATACATCAGTAACACAAATATGTATTTTTAGGGGTTATAACCACTGAGATCTCAACAGCCTTATCCACGTACCACAACTCAGAATGTATTTGTTCCTGTCCTGTGACCTATGACCTGAACCCAAAGGTCAATCTCACGGCGGAACAGGAGGCCGAGATATTGGAAATAAAACAAAACCTCACTGTGGAGAAGTCCACCCTTTCGAGTTCAGTGCGCAGGCGCACCAGTGCTCCAGATGATCGGAAATCTTCACAAGCTATGGGCTTTCTAGGAGTCTGCTTTTTAACATTTACTTTTGGTTTAGTCGTTTTGGCTGATTGTTCTCGGATTATAAATTTAATGAACTGTGAGAGGAAATAACATACCAATCTTTACGTAAAATACTTTAAGAAAATCCAATTACGGTGAATAATTCAATTTAGATAAATGTTTTACTGTTATATTCAAGTGTAATGAAATATCTATTTCTAAATAAAATTAAGATTTTGGTTGATTTTAATCATCACTAATATTGTTACAATGAATTGACGTTAGATGTTTGTACAATGTATGTGCATATTCTAAGATTTATATTAAAGCGTTTTCTATTTGATCTGCTTATTTATGTCTAATGGAAAATATTTTCATATATGTATTGCTTATAGATTTTTTTCTAGATCGATAATGTTCAGTATATTCATCTGTTACTTTTCCAAATTTATTTTACGTACTAGTATATTGTGCATAAAGTGCAAAGTACCTCGAATAAAAAATCCTGAACAGAGAAGGATAATTGGTTTTCATATTGCCCCTCAATCTTTTGATGCTAGGTTTTCACATACATCTGATACATTTAATCCATGATGACAGCATGTTAATGTCTTTTTTTGCATGTCTGGCCTATCGCCTGGCGTAGTCTTCAACATACGAAGGCTGTTCAATAAATAATGTCCTCGGTGCTCGGAAAGAAGCAAAAGACGCTTTTCAATGATTTAGTCTTTATGATTTAACTTAATATTCTCTTTTAATTAAAACACATGTCCGTAACATTTTTTATCCAATTGTTTTTAGAACTAATTTTTGGGTATGACCCTCAGTATACTGGAAAATACAAGACCTATGATTTCCTGGACTTGTTCTCCCTTCTGAAAGGTGTTTCTTCAAGTTTGGAAATAGAAACAAGTCAAAATCTGGCGAATATTGTTAATGTGAAAAAACATTAACTTTCTGTTTACTCTTCAGTGTGTGCGGGTTTGGCTTCAGTGTGTGCGGGTTTGGGCGCTGTGTCATGAAGAAATTTAATGTAGTGGATTCCTAATTCTGGGCCCTTCCTCTAATAAACCTTTCGATTTTTGCTTTCTGGACTCCTCCAGAAATTAAACTGTCTCCCCGAATACGAGTTTGAACAACAATGCCACTAATAATTAAGAAAATTGCATAATTATAAATATGTCTTTGTGCTCTTGCAATTATTTGCTTTTGTGAGACTTTCGCTGTTTTTATCATGTACATCTTATGGTAAATTTTGTTTGGAAGGTTTTAAGCAATAGATTCAAGTTTCATTATCTGTTTGAATATCAAACAAACGTGGATAACTACAATTACTGATATTTGTTAAGACATTCGTACACGCTGTCGTTTTCACTCATTTTTCAAAATATAGGATGACCTTTGAGTAATAAGCTTTTTTACCGTCAAACGTTTCTAAGAAACAGTGGTAACTACTCCCGAAATTATGTCTATCAAATTTACTATGTGTCTCAAAGTCAATCATACATCATCATATATTATTTGTTGAAATTTGGCAAACAGTACCTAAGTTGTTATAATTTTTTGTTGGCAAGGAGGGTACCCATTTTTGATGCCCATTATATAAATTTTTACCATTGAAATCCACCTGCTCATTTGTCTATAAAACAGACATTGGTTGCTGTAAATTTCACATATTTCACTGAATATTTCTTTGGGAGTTTTAACAAGTTTTACAGCAGCTTTAATGAAGCTTTTAATTTCACTCTACTTTACTGGTTCTATTACATTCAATTATCATGCAGTGTCTCGAATAGCCCTTGTTTTCCAGCTTCTCACAATGAAACTATGTGATGAAAAGTGGTCACATAAACTGTTATAAATTCATTAAAGATTCAATAATGAGAGAAAGCCAAGCTTCATGTCATATGATATCTGTATTGTATGTTATGGAAAGCCGTAGGGTACCCCCACATTATTATTATTTTTTCCTATATAGTTATACCAAAAATAATTATGTCATCCAAACTTGCTTTTTACAACATTATTATTATTTTCCTGCAACAATTATAATCTTGTCTGTTAATTAATTAAATGTGTACACATTATTATTATTGTGTCCTACAATTATAATGATTCACTTCACAATAATAATCTTGCCAGTCAATATGTAGACACATTATTATAATTTTTCGCCTCATGATTATAATCTTGTCAGTCGATGTGTACACATTATTATTATTTTGTCCTACAATTATAATGATCCAAACTTTACAATAATAATCTTGCCCGTCAATGTGGACACATTATTATAATTTTTCGCCTCATGATTATAATCTTGTCAGTCGATGTTTAAAAACATTATTTTTATTTCACCTCAAAATTATAATAATTGTTCTTACTTTTAACAATTATAATCATGTTTGCCCAAGCGAACACATTATTTTTATTTCGCTTCAATTTCATGCCAATTTTATTCCACAGTGATCATACAATTATAATCTGTCTTACTCCAACAATAATAATCGCGACCAAAAAAGTTGCAACATTATTATTATTTAGACGCTTGAAATCAAACGTTTCTGTGATTTTGATGTACTGAACAATTATAATCTTGTCAGATTTTCTTTGGGAAAGATTATTATTATTTGGACGCTTGAAAAAGTAAACGTTTGTCTGCCGAAGACAATCACGTGGTTTAAGGCCATGTGCTTCCCTAGTATCAACAGTGCCGAGGACGGCGCCAGTGAAAGGCAGGCGGTTTACCGGTAAGTAAAGATGATTTTGTTATATTAATGTACAAGGAAGTGAATTCCATTCATTCGATAAAGGAAATGTCTCAGAAATCAGCTGTCAGTATGCTGTTATTAAACGACAGCTATGGAAGAACTAGTTCGAATTATCTCTGCACTTTTGTATAGGAGATTGAGATTGCATCAATGCATGCCATTGCATTGTGAATTTATGTTCCAAATCTAGATAAAGTGGCGTAAAGTTGAATGATATATCTTTACGAACAGTATATGCTTGTATTTTACATATTAGCTTGAATTTTCTCTGCTGTAAGCCATTTACGTTGATTCTTACGATTATTAGAAACTTACTCTGATAAAACACTATTGATGATTTCATTTATTGATTTTTCTTGATTTTATGAAGTTATCTATTATTGGACCAAAACTTTTCTCTTAATTTGACTGCAAACTCCTATGTATGTTTGTTGTTTAACACAGGCACAGATAGACATTCTCGGGGGTGGGGTTCCATGTAAACTCGCCCAAACTTCCAAAACCTATTTTGTGTTGGGGGGGGGGGGGGGCGTAGTTGATGACTTTTATCTTTGGAATTTTCATATTTACATACCAATTTAACAAAAATTAGCATTTACCAGGGAGTTCTTCGTTTTCCGAGGGTGAGTCCAAAGTAACTTTTTTCTTGCTTTAGTATATAAATTTGAAAACTTTGCAAATTCCATGGGGGGTCCTCCCTCCCCCTCTAGATCCGTGCATGGTTTAACGTCCCTGTCGAGACTTTTTCACTCATATGGAGACGCCACCACTTATAAGTGGAGAGCTTCAAGTTTTGACTAATACTCGGCACTCAGGGCTATTGAACAGTGAGGGATCTTTTTTGTGCCAGCACCTACTGTGACATGGGACCTCAATTTATATGGCTTCATCCAAAAGACCTGTCTCCACGTGCCACAGTGGGATTTGAACCCGAAACATAATGATAAACTCCTTTCTCTGCAACTCTAAGAGCAAAAGCTCTGACCACTGCTCCAAATGGGCGACCCTATGTTTGTTATCAAGAGCGATGTTAATTATTGTTAGAATTTACTGGGTGTGTTCAATAAACTGCACAACAAATCACTTAGTATATAAACACAACCAGGAATAACTCATGTATTGGATTTGTTTTTGGTTCACCTGCTCAATGATCATGATGATAAAAAAAACAATTTTCAATATTCTGTTTTTCAAGCCACAGCTGCCATTAAAAGAGTCAATTGACAAATGTTAATATGAAACATTTCAGAAAATATTAAAATTCTACATTTTTTGTTTAATCTTCAGTCACCATGAGAAATGGAAAATATGCTTTAGTTTTTAAAGAATTATTTGCACATGTACATTTAATTTTAGGAGCAACAAAGGGTCTTGATTTTTAGAGGCATGCAGGTTTTAAAGAAAGAAAACAGTGTTATAAAGAAAGAAAAAGATTGCAGATTACACCGAGGTAAAAAGAACAAAAGTGGTCACTGGTGAGAAAGAATTAAGAAATTATATATTTATAACAGTGGCAGATTTATCTTGGGGGGTAGGGGGGGGGGTTAAAAAAATGTAATGGGTACTCAGAAAGTTTTACATTGAGATTTATATTTTTATTCATTCTGCAGAAATATATTGGTATGTTTAGAACAGTCATCTACTTTGTAAATAATTATTTGCAATTTAGCTTACCTGAGTCTAATGCCCTGTTCACACAGAGAGTTTAATTCGAAATATCTACATCCAATGAATATTTTCTCCTTTATTTCTTAAGAAACCCCATTGCGTTCATCACTGCATAAACTACAGAAGGCATGTCGCCTGTACAGATTTCTTAATCAGTGGCTGTTCCATCAATGAAACATATGAAGATGTTCGCATCATTAATACAATAATGAATCTTTTTAATCCTACTTTTAATTAATTGATTATTTAAACAGATATAAATATAAACAATAAAATGGTTTTCTTTGTTTGTTATTACTGGAATGAACGGTCGCAGCTATTGCAGAAAAATTTACATAACCCGCTTATGCGGGTTATGTATTTTTTCTGCAACAGCTGCTTCCGTTCATTCCAGTAATAACAAACAAGGAAAGCATTTTATTGTTTAATTAAACGTAAGTTACTGTAAATTAAATCTGAACAGCATTCACACGGAGAGTTTTATGTGAAAAAGTTTAATTTGAATTAATTAACTGCGCATTAAATTACTTCGCATTAGCTCCGTGTGAACGCTAAGCGAAGCTAATTCAAATTAAATTTTGACTCATGCGTAAGGCCTGAATTAAGTCACAGGCCCCATGTCAATAGTTAGATTTAGATATCAGTGCTAGGTTTTAAGGAAAAATAAAGGAAAAAATATGTTTATCACTAAATTGTATAAAAAACATGATTTTTATGTCAATTGAATCTGCTCGGCACACATGATGTGAATAACAAATGACGTCATAATATCATTGCTGATCTCCCTAATGTAGAAATAAAATTTTGATTTGCATAACTTTACTTTGCTTTAGCTGTCGTGTGAACACAATTAAATACGCATTATTTTACTTCTCATTAATTTACTGTGAATTAAACTATCCATGTAAAAAGTGCATAAGGCTCAAGAAAATTTTTCCGACTAAGAAGTATCTGGCATCTGTTTATCATACATAATGATCCCCAGGTTAAGGATGGGGCCACAATGGAAATCAAAGTTTTACACAAAAATACAAAGGAAAGATCATTAGAAATCTTCTAAGGCCATGATTAGTCAAAGAAATAGAAAGCATCATCAGTTGGTGTAGATTTAAGCTTGTTCAAATCATGCCCGCTTCCCCTCCCCTTAGGATTAGTTTGGGTCCAGTAGAAATTATTACTTTTCAATACTGAAAGCCAAAGAGCTAAGGTGAGCAATGTGACCCATGGGTCTTTATTTGACCATCGTCATTTCTGTGCAAAATATCCCAGTGTATGTTCATTTTGCGAAGGCTTTTTTGTCGCCCCATACTTTGCCGTTATGAAATTGTCAAAAGAAGTCTAAAAAAAAAATTTTAAATTCATGCAAATTACAAAGGATATTGTGAGAAAATAGGGAGGGTTTTTTTTTATAAAGGGAAACAACTCTTGCAAATGTACATTTTTTATTCATGTAAGAATTTTATGCCAAGTCTGTTCACACAAGAAAAACCCAGTTTGCTGTCACATTGGGAGCCCCACTTGTCATACGTATCATGAAAAAACTTCTCCACCCTACCAAGTTTTCCCATGATTATGTGTGTCAGTGATAATTATAAAGACTCTTGTGTTTTTAATTTTATTTTTCAGGGTTCGGGAACCATAAATTTTATGTTGGAGTTTGAACTTCACCCTGATAGACTTTGAGCACATCATAAGTTTTAGACCTATGGACGAAAATCTGGCAGTTGGATGATAAGGAAAACACAGCCGTGATAAATATCAGAGAAATCTCCTTAGAAGAGTGTGCCGGTCTGGACAAAAAGTTGCAATGTGAATAACTTGGAAGAAAAAAGAGTCTTGTCAAATTTCAGAGAATTCTTGATGAAAGATTGCATGTGTTGTTCCAGTTCCATGAACTTTGTCTTTTTAACATTATTTAACACTTCATTTGAAATGATGCATTTTTGATACATTTTCATTATTGAAATATTTACATTTGATACTCTATTTAACCAGTGGGCCAAGAAAGGTGAATACTAGTACTCATGTGGTATCATTGTCAGATAGGGTAGATTCAAGTTTGTACATATCATGACCCCCTGGATGTAGAGTGGGGCCACACTGAGAGTTCAAACTTTAGGGAAAAAGGCCACAGTCAAAAATATATAAACATCATTATTTAGTGTACGTTCAATTTTGTCAAATCATACCCCTCCCTTTTAGGGGTATGTCAGGACCATTTATGCATTTAAGTTTTTCAATACTAAACTGATTTTTGCTTTTTTTCTTAGCCACATTGCATAGGTGAACCAGTTGGTCCCTGAGCCTCTTGTAAATCTGTATATTATATATATTTACCAAAATATTGAGGCATTTCCTATTTGAATATTTTGCAATGAGATTTTTAAAAAAAAATTCCTGAAAGTAATTTGCACATTTATTTTATTTAAGTTGTCTGGTAATGATGTGTTATTGAATGGATATTAAATAGTGATTTTTTCTGGTGTTCTTTTGGACTTGAATGACAAACATATAATGGAAGGCATGTTGGAAAAGTTGGAGCTCTGTCATATACATGTGATAATTGTAGACCCAAATATTGTTCACCAACATTGGAAATACATGTTCAAAATATGGGAGCTACTATATGGCCTATATACTGTATGTGTACTTAAAATAGTGGGCTTCATATTTGTGTCTGATAATCTGTAAACTGTATACACATGACTTTTAATGAGTTACACAGTACATTCACATACATGTACTTGACCTTGAGAGAGAATTCACACTCAAATCTAGTATTGAAAAAAAAACTTGCATGCAAGTAGATTTCCAAACAAGATGTGTTTGTGAAACACTGATGCCCCAGTATGGCAACATAGTGAAGATTAAACTTCTCTTAAATGCAAATTTAATATATTGGTACCCAAAGTAGGGTCCCCTAACTGGAAATACAATTGTGAAACATGAAAACCCTATCAACATCTGTTCCCAAGTTATGACCAGGCAAAAAAATTTTCATAAGTACAGAAATCTTCAAGATCAAGGTCAGAGGCTCAAGGTTATTGGTATTGAATGAAAGGTCTTGTTACAAAAATTACATAGGGGAAGTATAAAAGCCCTAGCCCTTACTCTTCAAAAGTTATTGCCAATGTTAATGTTTTTTCATAAGTCCTGGAATGTCAAGGTCAAAAGATCAAGGTTTTGGTATCCAATAAAAGGACTTGCCACAGAAAATATATATGTGAAGTATGGAAGCCCTAGCCCTATTACCATTTGTAAGTTATTGCTAAGGTTCAAGTTTTTTCACAAGTCCGGAAATCTCCAAGGTCAAAAGGTCAAAGTTATTGGTATCCAATAAATGATCCTGCCACAAAGAATACATGTGAAGTATTGAAGCTCTAGCCCTAACCGTTTTAAAATTTTGGTTACATTTTTTTAAAAAGTAAGTCAAACTCTGAGGTCAAGGTCAAAGGTCTAGGAATCAAATGATAGGTCTTGTCACAAGGATTAAAAAACTAAAGTATGAAAGCAATAGCTCGTACCCTTTAATATATTTTGTCAAGGTTTGTTTTTCTAAAGCAGGTCAAAGTCAAAGCTCTTGGTATCCAGTGAAGGGTCTTCTCATAAAGATTACCTGTGTGAAGTATGAAAGCTCTACCCCTTGCAATTCAAAAGTTATTTCCAATGTTAAAGTTTTTTACGAAGTTTTGGGGGTATATAGTATTTGTCGTGTCCGTCTGTCTGTTTGTCCGCAAGAACTTTAACCTTGCCCATAACTTTGATTTGGTAGAGCCATGACTTTCATATTTCACGTGTATTTCTTGTGACAAGACCTTTCTATGGGTACCACCAAATGTGACTTTTTGACCTTGGAGTTTGACCCACTTTTACATGAAAATTTTTAACTTTTACTTTGGCCATATTTTTTTAACAGTAGATACCAGGACATTTATACTTCACATATGTATTTTTTGTCAAAAAACCTTTCATTGGATACCTGGAACCTTGACCCTTTGACCTTGTATATTTCCGTACCTGTGAAAAAAAATTTAGCCTTGGCTATAACTTTTGAATGGTAAGGGACAGGGCTTTCATACCTCATATATGTACTCCTTGTGAGAAGATCTTTCATTGGATACCAAGCATTTTGACCCTTTGACTTTGACCTTTAAGTTTGACCTACTTTAAAAAAGCCATCCTTGACCATAACTTTTAAAGGGTTAGGGCTGGTGCTTCCATACTTTACACATTTAATTCTTGTGACAAGACCTTTCATTTGAAAACAAGAACTTTGACCTTGACCTTGGAGTTTGACCTACTTTTAAAAATTTTCAACCCTGGCTATAACTTCTGAATGGTTAGGGCTAGGGCTTCCATACTCTACATAAGTATCCTACGTGGCAAGACCTTTCATTGGATATCAATTACCTTGACCTTTTGACCTTGGAGATATTTGTACTTATTGAAAGTACTTTTACATTGGACTACTTTCAAATTTTGCAATTGATTTCCAGTGAGAATACCCTACTTTTGGTACCAATTAATTCAATTTGCATTTGAAAAAAGTTTAATCTTTGCATCGTTTTTATTAGTATGTAAATCTCCAAGGTCAAAGTTGGTGGTATCCAATGAAAGGTCTTAATACAAAGAATACATATGTGACATATGAAAGTCATAGCTCCACTAATAAAATCAAAAGGTATGGGCAAGGTTAAAGTTTTAGCAGATAAACAGACAGACAGATGGACATGACAAAAACTATACAGCAAAACTCGGTTATAACAAAGTCACAGGGACCTATGAAATTACTTCGCTATATCTGTAATTCGTTATAACCATACAAGAAATTCATTAAATTTATATAGCTGGGGATCCAAGATGACTCCGCTTTATCTGTAAATTCGCAATATCCGAAACTTCATTTATGGGGGCATAAAAGTATAAGCACAAAACAAGACTATGTTATGAATTTATTATATTGTTTCTGGCATTAATTTTTTTTTAATTCACACAAGAGAGAAATGAAATATCTCTAAATTCCAGTCTTATCAGTGTCCTGTTTGTGTGGAATTTTTACCTGCCATTACATGTGTACATATTCTGCATTGTTAATCTTGAAATGCCTAAAAAATGGACTATGCTCTCTCAAACTAGATAAACCATCAAGTCAAAAGCTTATAGGCTCAGTGTTGCGGAACTAATAGTACAGAATTAAGTGATAGCAAAATGTCTAACAGTCTATAAATCCATCTGAATATAATCAATTCTTTCTCCCTCTTCAGATCCTTTTCTCTCCAACAAACTTTTTTTTGCAAAGTGGGTTATGACATCATTCATAGGAAGAACTGAAATATAAAAATATCATTATACCACCTGATTCATGATGAATTAAATTACACATAACAAGAGGCCCATGGGCCACAATGCTCACCTAGGTCACTTGGTTCTAGTGTTCCACAGAATTTTAAAAAATGTTCCTTTTTTCAATGAAAAATGACCTAATATTGTGGCTTCACCTTAGCATAAACATTTGTAATGAGGTTTACTTAATCTTAATAACATGTCCTACTGTCCTTCCATCACACTTTGAACTTCATATGCTGATACATATATTTTACAAGTAGAGCTTTTCTAAAAAGCTTACCGTCTTTAGCAACAACCTTAAACAGTAAACTGATCTACACCTATCAGGCCATATAATTCTTTTAAATTTTGTATTTCTACATTAGCTTTTTACTGGCATTAGCCCTACCACGGTTGTCGCTCGGTCGTCTCCGTAAACTTTGACTGACCGAGAGCTTTCGGCAAACCTCGGCTGATTCCATTCCCTTTTTCAAACAAGAAAGGGAAAAAGAATAATAACAAATTGTAAAGCCTGCAAGCTATAAAAATCAAATTTTACTTATAATGAAATTTAAGAAACATATTCATTTATTGCTATAAAAAATACCATGTTATTAAGAATTAATTACTGCTGATTTTGCTGTTCGTTTTGTCATTTTTTTAAGATTGGAAATCTTGCAAAATTGTTAAGTCGTACGAAAATTAGATCATCAGAAAGTTACCTCCCTTGCCTTGAACAGCATTTCAACCAATGAAATAATTGAAAATTTTCTCATCATGCAATTTCTACCAATCACAAAAGAGAGGAAGTGCATAGTCCGAAGACTGTAAAAAACTTCAACTATACAATACCGTCTTCCAAGGAAGACGGTAATTAATAAGAGTTTCTTATTTCTGACCTTGACATTAATTTTTGTTAAATTATGTTAGGTTCAGTTTCAAAGGTTGTTTCAGATATTTCTATCGAACCTTATATATATGCAGATAGTGCCAGATACATACTGATGGGATCTATTCAACTTCATAATCATTATTTTATTTGACCTTTCTTTTGACCTTGACCTTTCTTTAAATTAGTGAGTAAAGCTTAGGTTTAAAGAAACTATTCAAGAGACTTTGATTAATCTTCATATGCTTAAACTATAAACATTCATAAGAGCTATTAAGTTGCATGAACATTCATCATGATATTTTAATAAAAATTTATATGCTAAACACTTTGAATAGCATTTACAAACTGCAACAAAAAATCTGCCCCTGTGTTAAATAATAAATTCTTTCTAATCATTACTGTCCTCTTTACCTTTGTCATCCACCATTATTTGATGGAAAATCTTCTTCTTTCTTTACAACACAGTTTTCTTACTTTAAAATCTGCACCCCTATAAAAATCAAGACTCTTTGTTGCTCCTTATTGTGCAAATAATTCTTTAAAAACTAGAGCATAATTTGTATTTCTCATGGTGACCTATGATTCAGTAAAAAATGTAGAAATTCTCAAATTTAGAATCTATTATCTAACTCTTAAAAGCTGTGAATTTAAAAAGAAACACCCAGAGGCGTTAGATCCGCTCGCATACTTGCTACACTAACATCCAGTAACAACATCTCACAGAGGGTCAAGTCAAAGGTCAGATTCTATCATCCAATCAAATTGTCGCCTGCAAAATCATTGAATATTTGTTGAAAGGAATGTCTACAGTTGTTCCGAATTTGACCTTAGATGTAACCCTCTATGGGATATTGTTAGATGTTAGAGTAGCAAGTATGCGAGTGGATCTAACATTTAACTTTAATTAGATTGACCCAGAGGTGAACATACTTACTGTAAAATCACATATTTTCGTGGGTTCAAACTTTCATAGTTTCAGGAAAAAATTTGGATCCTGGGAATTTGATTTTGTGTCTGAAGAATTGTTGAGTAGTTTTATGTGTAACACTTTACATTTCGTGGTGGACATGAATTTGTGGGTCTCCCCACACCTCGAAAACAACAAAAATTAAACCTCCACGAAAATTTGTGATTTTACAGTAAATATGCAATGTTCATACCCCTTTAGAATAAATGGAAAAGTTTGTCCTTTACCTGGAACTTTTTTTACCATCCCACAGCAGCTCCTTTCTTCAACTTGTGCATAATCTGCAACATAACAGTTATTTCATAAAAATTGTTTTCATCCAATCATAGATAAAATCAGCCAATCAAGACAATTTATCAATAGTCAGACTTTTAACTTAATGTTTTTTGTTTGTCTTTATGTTGTTTAATGTCCCTCTCAAGAATTTTTCATTCATATGGAGACGCCACCATTTGCTGGTGGAGAGCTTTAAATTTATTCTATACTCAGCAATTATGGCCATTGAGCAGTGAGGGACCTTTTTTGTGCCAGCACCAACTGTGACACAGGACCTCGGTTTATACTGTTTTATCTGAATGTAGTAGTCCTGGAAGTGCTTAGAGCCACGGATTGCCCTGCTACCTCTGATCACATGGTATATGTCACGCACCTGCTGTGACCTGTACCTATCATCGCACACTTTTTCTGTTACTGGGTGCAGAGTACAGACAAATCTTTTCGGCTCCATCAATATTGTGCATTGTATATAGTAAATTGCATATGAAGGACTGGTCTCCATGTCCCACAGTGGGATTCGAACCCACGACATGTCATGAGGATCAACTCTTAACTTTGCGACTGTAGAGCAAACAGTCTTATATGGGCAACTCAACTGACCCAAGTCGCAATGTAAATAACAATAGATCTCAATATGAATAACTTACTTCAGAGAAGAAAATTCAAGTTAAAACTGTAAAGTACAAGCTATTAATAAACTTTAAAAAATATCTGTTAGTAAATATATACATGTACAGTATATCATTCAACTTAACGCCACTTTATCTAGATTTGGAACATAAATTCACAATGCAATGGCATGCATTGATGCAATCTCAATCTCCTATACAAAAGTACAGAGATAATTCGAACTAAGTTCTTCCGAAGCTGTCGTTTAATAACAGCATACTGACAGCTGATTTCTGAGACATTTCCTTTATCGAATGAATGAAATTCACTTCCTTGTACATTAATATAACAAAATCATCTTTACTTACCGGCAAACCGCCTGCCTTTCACTGGCGCCGTCCTCGGCACTGTTGATACTAGGGAAGCACATGGCCTTAAACCACGTGATTGTCTTCGGCAGACAAACGTTTACTTTTTCAAGCGTCCAAATAATAATAATCTTTCCCAAAGAAAATCTGACAAGATTATAATTGTTCAGTACATCAAAATCACAGAAACGTTTGATTTCAAGCGTCTAAATAATAATAATAATGTTGCAACTTTTTTGGTCGCGATTATTATTGTTGGAGTAAGACAGATTATAATTGTATGATCGATGTGAAATAAAATTGGCATGAAATTGAAGCGAAATAAATATAATGTGTTAGCTTGGGCAAACATGATTATAATTGTTAAAAGTAAGAATAATTATTATAATTTTGAGGTGAAATAAAAAAAAATGTTTTTAAACATCGACTGACAAGATTATAATCATGAGGCGAAAAATTATAATAATGTGTCCACATTGACTGCCAAGATTATTATTGTAAAGTTTGGATCATTATAATTGTAGGACAAAATAATAATAATGTGTACACATCGACTGACAAGATTATAATCATGAGGCGAAAAATTATAATAATGTGTCTACATATTGACTGGCAAGATTATTGTTGTAAAGTGAATCATTATAATTGTAGGACACAATAATAATAATGTGTACACATTTAACAGACAAGATTATAATTGTTGCAGGAAAATAATAATAATGTTGTAAAAAGCAAGTTTGGATGACATAATTATTTTTGGTATAGTTATATAGGAAAATATAATAATAATGTGGGGGTACCCTACGGCTTTCCATAGTATGTCATACAGTTCAGGACATTATTTATTGAACAGCCCTCGTAATCCATTATATTAATGAAATTATAATGCCCGTTAAAAGATCGGGGTTCCCTAAATTTGGCCCTTTAAAGATTAATAAACTAAGGTTCTCATTATTTACTATGCGTCACTAGTAATTATGTGTCCAGCAGAACTATAGCTGAAGGTGAAGAATAATATGAACACCAAGGAGAGTTATGTTTTCGATATTCGATATCTAGGATCTGTAACGTTTTCTTGTGATTAAAAAGTTTGGATTAAGGCAAAAAATGATGATGGTCTTAAAAAGATTAGAATACTCAAAATGAATGAAAAAAATATCAAAAAAAGAAATGTTTATGGACGTTCCAACATACACAACTTAGTTCCACTTTTTTTTTTTTACAGTTAAGCTTCTATAAAGCAAAACTTAGTTTTATCCTTTTATCACTTAAATCTCTATCAAACCATTTACACAGTTTTTTTCCCTTACGCTTCCAAAATTTAAAGAAGATAATGCTTATCTCCCAACTAATTTTATTCTTTCGTTAGAGTGAACCATAATATCACATCAACAATATACCTACCCCCTGTTGACTTGGACTGGATTAAATTCTTATATAAAACGCTCAATATTTGATAAGTAACTTAATATTTGTAGAATTGTCATTTATTGAAAGAGTTTTCATAATACAGTCCTTAAATTCATTACACGCATTCGTTTTGAACGAAACAATCAAACCTTACACGTTTTGATATTGACTTTACTAAGTGATAATTGATCAAGAGGTTACATTGGTATGTCCAGTTTCTAGATTTATGCCCGTACATGATATCATTTTTGTATGGTCTAGATTTAGAGTGATGAGTTTTTGGAGATTTTTTGGATTAATTCTAGGAATACTTCATGGTGTCAATCCTAAAGGTGGTATATTGTTGTTGTTTTTTTTCCATTTCTCCTCATAGTTTATGTATAAAAAGTAATGATCTATTATTTATCTGCCCGATAAAATAAATTATTTATAATTATGTCTTTAATTTTCATTTGCCAATGAGATCGTTAGAAAATCTTTGTCAAGTTTTTTCTTTGTTAAAATAGTATGCAAATTTACGGATCTTTGCACATTAAGAAAAAGCATGTTAAAGATATAATGTATTTGACACATCTTTTCTTGATTACTGGCCATAGGCTCTACAACATGCAATGGTAACTCGCAGAGTAAAGAACACGTTTTCCCAGATGATACCAAAGCCTGCTTTTGGTTGAACCCGAAAGAAATGAACTTTACTGAAAACGAGGCGTTTTGTCGATCCTCAAATGGGTTCTTGGCCGTTATTCCTGATAGAGATGTGTTTGATACAGTGCAGTCTCTGAGAAATTCATACGGGTCGGTGACTGTGTCTATAATTTAATGTTATGATCAAAAAGTGAAATTAAAAAATTATACACAAAAGTACGTAAATTTAGATATGGAGGTTTACGTTTTCAGAACCACGATGGCAGACTATTACTTGGGATACACAGAATTGGAGGGAGACTTGTATACATTGTCGGGGATTCTTCACACCTTTAGTAATTTTGCCAGCACGCAGCCAGACAGTGTCTCTGAGAACTGTGTAACAATCTACGGGTCGACAGGGATTTACTATGACGAGTCATGCAGCGCAAAACACTTCGGAGTTTGTTCTTCGATTCCAAATTCTGCAAAAAGTCACCAAGAGACAACAAATGGTATTTATTTTTCAGTTATCTTGAATTTTTTTGTTCAAGCTACACTTTTTAAGTTTCAATAGGGCAGGAAGTTTGAATCTTCATTAAGAATCTTCCTTTCTCAGAGGTCTTCAAGAAGATGATCCTTCAAATTACTTGCAATGACATAATTTATACTGCTAATAAATCCTAAGAGTGTAAAACCATGTATTTTTTTTCTAATTGTGGTTTCAGACAATTCCTATCAAAACCTGCATCATTTTCTCATTAAGAAAAAAAAACATATGAGTTCTACATTACCCGTAGTTTTAAGAAAGAACAGAATTTCACTTTTTTCCGCCATTAAATTTCTTTAGAAATCCAGATTAAGGACTTTATTGCATGCTACTATAATCAAAACTGAAAATTGCACATGTTTAAACGATTTTTTAGGGTTTTTTTATGTTGTAATTTTTTAATACTTGTACCATCTTGACCATTGACCAAAGCAATATTTCATCGATGTCCTCATGTAGCCTTGCTATATTGCATCTATTCCGCAATGACTTCATATTTTTAACCGCTAAAATGAACTTAAATGAAATATATGGTGATACTGATCAGTATTCAAGCTCAAAAGTTCATTAAACAATACAAATTTGGAGAAGAGCTGACCTCCAAAACATCAGAGGTGGGATCAGGTGCCATGGAGGAATGAGCATCCCCTGCCGACCGGTCACACCAGCCGTGTCATGATCGGGGAATAACGGGAAAAATCCGTCGACAATTCATGTGTAAATAATGATCTAAAAATTAGTATGAAAAACGTCAGTCAGCATTTGACTTAATGATAAATCTTATTTGCTCAGATGAACTATAATCGAAATTTTGGAGGTCAAGTGTAAATTATGATCAGTGATATACACAAATTACAAGCCGCCCACTCTGTCACATCTTCTTACCCTCGCATATCGCTTATATTTCAATGCCATTACCACGTTTTAAAAAATGAATTATCACACACTTCATGCATTTTTGCATTATTCATTAAAAAAAAATTAAGTATGTATTTAAATACAGCCATCATTTAATAATATCAGTATCAATATTGGTAAAAGAACTGTGGAACGTTAAACCCTGCAAAAACATTAAGCTTATTTTTCAAGGTATTTATAACAGTTTTGCCAAAGGATAATAAAAGCTTTCATTAGTGTTTTTTTTTAAATATGGTAAGACCAGTATTTGATTCTATTTTGATGTCCAATTAGACAGTTTCTATTAATGATCAGTGTACTATTTTAATGTTACGCCATGGTCTTGATCAAAAAGATAATGTGAAGAAATCAAAGATGACATTAAATCTTATCACATTTTTACTGTTATAAATTTTAAATTTACATTTAGAAAAAAATGTTATCTTAGTTATTTAAAAAACTGATGGGGTCTAATCATTCTTTTTTTAGCATATATATCATTATTTAAAGATATTCAGAATTACTTAATCTTTACCATGTTAATTTACGGGCCTTTTTTATCGAATACCTTAGTGTATTTTCCTACTTATGCACAATATATCATTCTTTATACAAATTGCTTCATGATTATCCTGCACTTAATGAGATACATGAACCACAAGATTTTACTTAAATCAACATTTTAAAAACTTGCCACTTTTCAACTTTATATACAACCATTCCAAACGATAAATTAAAGTCTGAGCTTTTTGATATCATTGACAACTACTTTTTCAATAAAAATGGAACTCGAAAATTTACTTACGTTGTCATGGGTCATTTGCAAAATTATTCAGTTTAAAAAAATCATTTTGATTGCACACACGTACTCTGATGCTTATATTAAGAAATGTTTGAGTTTCTAATTGACAATATTGCGTGGTTCTCAGAGGCGTGGTCTTCCTAAAATCTATTGTAATTCCCATATGGGTACCAATTACGCCCCGTTATTAGCAGATCTATTTTTGTATTCTTATGAAGCATACTTTATCGAAAATCTTATACGAGAAAAAGGAAGAAAACACTTGCTGTGGCCATCAATTTGACATTTAGATATATCGGCGACGCATTGTCAAATAACAATGGTTATTTCTATTCTTATGTCGATAATATATCCTGGTGAGTTTGAAATAAAAAATAACTCGTAGTGTGACACATCTGTTTCACATTTAGATATTTTACTTGAAAATGACGTGATGACTTAAACTTTTCACTCGTCAACGTCCCCTTTTACACAGCAATATACCTTCACCAACTGCATAAAAGGTTTCCATCTCATAGTTGATTCGATAGGCAAGAACATGCTTTACATGTGAAGAATTTCTCAGAAGTGGTAAGTTATTGACAAAAAAGTTAATGAAAAAAATATCAGCAAGTCTCGTTTTAAGCGGAACACAATTCGTAAAAAGAAATTTTCCGCCATATTCAATCGGTCTCTTGCTATATCTGAGAGCCTCTACATAAAGAACCGACCGCTTGATACTGTTCAGTGTAATCAATCGTCAACAGGGTAGTCGGAAGTGTAGTCGGAAGTATTCTATACAGCTCTCGCTAGTGACAAAAATAACTACGTACTTTTTCTAATGCAAGAGAGTAAGATAACAAAGAGACTAAAAACAGTTGCACAGGTCAGTGCAGTCTACAAACAAAAACAAATACATGTAACTGCAATAAAATGAAAACAAAGGTAATGCAAGATAACCAGCACGAACAGGGGTCGCCATTTCACGCCGTTACATGTGACAATACAACAGTCAGGTGTAACGAATGAGATGAGTAAATAATAATATCGAAAATATCGTTTCTACGAATCGTATTGACTTTAAAGTCATCATTTTGTAAGTTCTATAGTCGATACAATAACCTTGTCAGCAAATACAATCTACCATTGAGGCAAATACTGACCTTTTCATACTCATTGATAGGTCATTTATTACACACTGAATTGACGACTGATTTTCCGTTATTTCCCGATCATAAGAAGGACCACTTGGGATGCTCACTTATCCATGACACCTGATTCCAACTCGGATTTTTGAGAGGTCTGTATTAATTGCTCTGCTCCATTTCTGCATTGTTTAATGGACACTTAATTGGACACTTAATTGACAACACATTTTTTCCGTTATTTCCTGATCATGACACGGAGGGGTGTGATCGGTCGGCAGGGGTTGCTCACTCCTCAATGTCACTTGATCCCACCTCTGATGCTTTAGAAGTCGGTGTTTGCTCTGCTCCAATTTTGCATTGTTAAATGGACTTTTGATCTTGAATACTGATTATTGATTCCATGTACATGTATTTCATATGTTAATCGTTTCCCTTTTATTTATTTTTGTAGCAATAACTACCACAACTATTCCTTCATCTTCCATCGTTGATACAAATTGTATTTGTTCCTGTTCTATGACCTATGATCTGAACCCAAAGGTTAATCTCACTGCTGAGCAGGAAGCAGAAATCAAAGAAATAAAGCGAAACCTTACTGTCGAGAAGTCCACATTATCGAGTTCAGTGCGCAGGCGCACAAGTGCTCCAGATGATCGCAGATCTTCACAAACTGTTGGGTTATTTGGTATTTGTTTTCTTACCCTCACGTTTGGGTTTCTCGTATTTGCTGATTGCATCCGGGCAATAGACTTAATCAATTGTCAGCAGAGACATGACATCTTCACTTTCCATTAAGATCTTTTTATCAGCATGGAATTAGTCAAAATGTACATATATTTCTTGTCGTTTCTTTCGTACATACTTTATCTATACCTGTATTTAGTATTAACTTAATAGTATATAATAAAGTTGAAATTTCAAGTTTTTTATATTCCTGAAAAAATTGCATAATGCTTTACTGACTTGTAGATTCATTACATTATTTATATGCGACCTTTATTTTTTTTGCAAATTGGACACTTTAATTTGAAAAAAGTATTTCAGTTTCAAATTAAGCCAAAGGACGGTTTTTTTAATTAAGTAGAAAACTTTTATTTTTTAAGTTTTAGTTGAACATGTGGTGTCTTATCTAAATTGCAGATGAGCTATTACTGGCAAATCCATTATCTTTGCTATGCTTTAACAAGATTACAAAAAGAACTCAAGGACTATTTTCTACTTTGCTGTTATAAACCGTTCTCCGTAATGTGATATGACGGGTTATCATGACAGGAGTACACAGCGGGGGTATCCAGTTGTCAGGAGAGGCTTACAAAGTACTCGATGGCACGTTTTCCCACCTTTAATGCTTTTTTCGTCATGATTGGATTAAACTTATTTGCTGCATAAACAATAACATGTCGTTTTACAATCTGATGAGAAAAAAGTTTTTCTTTCTAAGGAAATTAAATGGTTATTTCCATTCTTATGTCAATACGATATAACATGGTGAACTTGAAATAAAAGATATCATAGAGTCTATCACGTCTTTTTTATATTTGGATAGTTTACTTGAAATAGACATTAATGGTAATATAACAACCAAACTTTATGATAAATCTCACATAAAATCAATACCATTTAATATTTTCCAAAATTGATCTTATCGATATGTCTACTCATTTTTCGAATTTCTCATAATTCAATAAATAGTAAATGACAATTCTTTATTGATTTGTAGTTATCTTGAAATGACATATGAAATATATGGAGATAACGAACATCATTCAAACTCAGAACTCATTAAACAATACAAAACTGGAGCAAAGTAAAAACGGACCTCCAAAACATCAGAGGTGGGATCACGTGCGATAGAGAAGAGAGCATCCCCTACCGACCGGTCACACCACCGTGTGCTCTTTGTCATGATCAGGAAATAACAAAAAAAAATCTGTCGTCATTCAGTGTAAATAATGACCTAACAATTAGTATTATAAACGTACATCAGTCAGATTTGACTTTATGATAAATTGTATTTGCGGAAAAGGTTATTAAATCGACCATAGAACATAGAAATGATGATTTTAACTATGATTGCTGGTACTCCTGTTTCATCAACTTGTTTGTAGATTACTTACCTTCCTTTAGAAATTATTCATTCATAGAGCATGCAATTGCGTATCGAATCAACTGTCATCACCGTTTGCAGATTTTGAAAGTTTATTGATGCATAAGTAACTGAAGTTGACGATTGAAAAGTTAAAGTACTAGTAATCACGTTTATCATAAAGGTTTGTTGTTAGATAACCATTACGGTCTTTTTCAATTAAAATATCCAAATATGAAACAGATATGCCAGACTTTGTGATATTTTTATTTCAACCTCACTGATATATATATCGACATAAGATTGGAAATAACAATTTGATTTCCTTATGAAAGATAAACTGTTTTTTCATAAAATTGTACAAGGACATATTGTTCACGCAAAAACATATTTAATCCTATCATGACGAAAACAACATTGGAGGTGGGAAAATGGCCATGGAGTACTTTGTAAACCTCTCCTGACGACAGGTCACACCCGCTGTGTACTCCTGTCACGATACCCTGCCATATAACATTACGGAGAACGGTTTATAACTGCAAAATAGAAAATAGTCCTTGAATTGTTTATCTTTTTTTTTTTTATAAAACTTGTTTAAACATTACAACGATAATGAAATTGTAAATAATAGCTCATCTGCAGTTTAGGTAAGATACCACATATTCTCCATTTTTCTCACTGTAAGTAATAAAATGAAGATTTTTTTTAAATATTGAGTATCAACAATTGAGTACTTACATGTATATATGTACAATCATTTTTAAACATAATAAATATGTAAATGACCTTTCAAAGAGAAAGGAAGAAAATTTTACGATATATTTTATATTTAAGAAAAAACACATCGATAATTACAGTACTGTTCTCTTGCAAGATGAAAGTGATGAATTAAAATTTTACCGTCAACTTCCCTTACTTACGCAGCAATATACCTTCATCATCTGAAAACAGTATTTACATCTCTCAGTTGATTCGTATGGAAGAGCATCAGCAATCATGGTTAGAATCAACATTTTGTAATTTTATAGTCGATCAATAACCTTGTCATCAAATACAATTTATCATGAAGTTAAATCTACATGAAGAGCTATTTTTCATACATTTAAGGCCATTATGATCCGATCATGACAAGGAGCACATAGCGAATATGTGAAAAGTCAGCAGGGGATGCTCACCACTCCATTGCACTTGATCCAACTTCTGATGTTTTTGAGGTTTTGTTTGCTTTGCTCCCGATGTGCATTGTGAAATGTACTTATGAGCTTGAATACTGATCGATATCTTCATATTTTATAGATCATTGCAAGATAACTACATGTACAAATCAATGAAGTATTGCCGTATACTAATCATTAAATTATTAAAAATTCGAATAGTGAGTAGATGTTAGCACAATTTGCAAATAATGTAAGGATTATATTGATTTTATGAGATTAGGCCAATATTATTTACCTTGCAAGAGAGCAGCATTGTAATTATTATCATGTTTTTATATTAAGCATATCTTAATTTTTTTTCCTTTCTCTTTTCAAAGGTTATTATTTTATTTAGAAAATGGTATATACATACAAGTACTCAAAAGTTGATATTTGATATTTCAAAAATGCTTCATTTTATAACTTACAATGAGAAATATGGAGGAACAATAAATCAAAGCAAAAAAAATCAGTTGTAACAATTCTAAATGGGAGCAAAATACAAGCCTCTAGATAAACTAGGTATATATTCTCCGTCCACCGAAAGATTAATAAACCCAAAAGCAGGTGAAAAGAGTATATTGCTATATAAGTAAAAGAAGCTGACGAAGGAAGATTCATGTCATCACGTTTATTTTTTTTATATGCTATTCAAGGGAAGGGACTTCTATAGTTGACCTTGGTTTTCTGTATCATTTGACAAGATCTAATGTTTCGGTGATGCGGTATGTAAGTTTAACGTAGTTAAGGAAATTTTCACTCTTCTCGAGACGCCACCGTTTCCCGGTTAGAATATGCACATTTTGTATTATTCTTAAGTGCCTCTGAGCAGTTAGGGACCTTTTTCGTGCCAGCACAAATGCGACACGAGACCTCGATTTAAGCGGTCTCATCCATAGGACCAGTCTTCATGTCCCGTGGTGGGGTTCAACTCCTTGCTTGCCCTAGACTCTAGATCAGACGCTCTAACCACTGAGCCAAGTGTGGAAAGAGGTTTGATTTAATGTTAAAGGCGTAATGTCTATTTTACAAGAATTTTACCTATTACCTTCCTTTCCGATTATTACAGCAGCATACTGAATGATCCCATGGGTCCAGAATCACTTCTCATTGTGACAATCTTTGCGACCTGTCGTTAGTGAGTTCTCATTTCATAGCTTAAAATTAATTTTCTTGAGTATCTGGGTTTATTAAAAATAAATTCTCTAGAAATGCAGAATAATCAATAATAAGTCACAAATTGAATTGAGTTAGTTGCATCTTCGATGTAAAATTGTTAAACTACCTTAAATCTGAAACACCGCAGGTAACGAATTATTGATCTAATGAAGCATCACTTCCTATTTATAGAGATCCACACACCTTCCACGCTTCTACAGATATATCTTCTTGTGAGATCTAGTTTAGGAAATTCATAGATATATTTTAATAGGATTTAACATGACGTTGGTGTAGTTTTTCCCATTACTAGGACTGGTAAAGGTGTGATGCGACTGCACCTTACCTGGAAGAATTGATACAGTCTGGATATATAAATCAAAACATGAGAACCAAGAACTCATAAATCAAACTGTCTGAAATATGAACAATTCGACATGGATTCAGAGGACAGAAGACGCATGTCAGGAGTGTACCTTTGATTTGTCAAAAGCCGAGCTCCCCATAGTCCTCTTACTAACGCTCGTTCTTAACGGTGCAGCCATATACATCTTAATCAAAATTCGCCCCACATGTACTAGTGTGGACCATACTTGTGTGTTAGTCCTGGCTTGCAATGACTTTGTAACGGCGGCTCTGTACTCCGTCATGTGGATCGGAGGTTGGATCAAGTGTGGTTGTCTCATGGGACGCCACCTGTGTAACATTCTGGGCTGGTTAGCTACCGCCATGGTGATCTGGTCCGCTTGGGTCGTGATTATTATGGCGGGTTGTAGGTACCTCGCCACTGTTAAACCTTTATATTACAGAACGCATGTTTCTGTATCCACGGTGCATGTTTCTATGGTTTCCACTCTGTGTTTTATTTTACTACAACTGATTTTTCCATTCTTTGGGGTGGCCGCCCAATACAAGTTTTACCCAGGAAACCGAATTTGTGCTTATGAATTCTCGCCAGGAGCTGGTGGCGTGGGACATAGGTTGCTGCTGGGGATTTTATCTGCGGAGGGCCTTGTTGCTTCCATTGTGGTGCTGTACTTTAATGTCTGTATTATCTGGAAGGTAAGGTGCCTTTCAAGAAAATGAAAGTTGCGTAATTTTTTTAGCTTTGGCGATCTGTTGTGAGTACCAATAATATATCTTCAAAGAAGAAGCTCTAATTAGGAAGTAAAGGATGATAAAATGGAAGGTCTTTCTTTTTAAATACAGAGATAAAGTTACTCTCGAGTTGTCACGTTCTTCAAAAACCTTCTTTTCCAATTAAGAATATGAGAAATCACTGACGAGAATATCATTTTATGTTTAAAACTTGATAACGATATCAATGTACATACGAAGATATTACGAATATATTATTGGGCATTGAGTGTGTTTACCCTTTAAGAAAGGATTAAGGACAGATGATACAAACAAAAAATGGATGCCTGGATTGGTATATATTTTTTGCCTTAATTTCATTGTAAATGATGCAAATAATAAATTTCTAGAATATAAAGAAATTGTTAACCTTCTGTGATGTTCAAAAGTCTGCTCGCCTGAAACCATCCTTATTAATCTATACAATTTTTTTTCACTTTAAATTCCATTTTTGTCCAAATTTGAAAAAAAAATTAAAAACTTCGCGGTGAAAGTTATTCATTTTATTCTTTTAAACATGACCTAAGTTGTTATTTTCAAATTCTTTGACAAAAGTTTGTTTGTATCATCTGTCCTTAAATGCTGAGAACACCATACTTCTGAGAAATGTATGGGGTTTTTTTACAGGATAGGAATATTTTGTAGAACAATTGTATTCCTACATAAGAGAAGCTCTTTAAAAGTTAGTCATGATGTTTCCTTGTCTGTTATATTGATTTAATTCATAATAATGCATATTAATTAATTATCAAATTTTCCTTATCCATTTTATTCATGCAAAGTTTACATGCAAATATTTTGCATAGTTTTTTATTTTAGTTTTAAAGCATTTGACGTTTCAGTCTTATTTTGTCTTTTTTCAAACGTTTAGCTTGAGATTTATTTAAAAAATAAAACACTTAAAACTAAATTTTTCTTAAATTTCATAATCCTAACTTAAATTTACATAGTTCAATCACAGATTTTTAAAGTTGACGACAGAGACACTTCTAATAAGTTATAGTAACCTTATAATGATGAACAATCAACAATCTCCTTGTATTGAGGTTGACTTCCTGGGGCCTAATGAGCCAACGTCCGGCATATACATGTACTCTATTACTCTTTGACCAAAATCCTTTACCGAACTAATTGTATAAAACCTAACGTACAGCAAATTTTTCAAAAGAACCTACTTAATACCATTAGTGTTCTGAGATAATCAAAGACAATCAATATCACTTCCTTCTCCCAAATATACATGAACCTTTAACATTGAATACAACTCTATAGCGTCTATGTTCAGTAAAATGTATTAAACGATACGATTAACTCATATAAAAGTTTAAAATATTATTCATTTCATTTTGGCTATCTATTTAATAAATTAATAATAATAAGATATTTGGAGATAACGAACAGTTTTCAAGATCTAAAGTCAATTCAAACATACATATCAAGAGCAGCTTAAACACGGACCTTCAACACATCAGATTTTGGATCAGGTGCCATGGAGGAGTGAATATCTCCTGTCGATCAGTCTCATCAGCCTAGTGGTCCTTGTAGTAATAGGGAAAACGGAAAAAGAAATATTGACTTTTTAAAAATTTATTATCATGATATAAATGAATCCTGTATAAGACTCATTGGAGTTGAGGGTTTTCAAATATGTGAATCTTCAGTGAAATTTATATATAAATGCTCTTCAAAAGATTGTCGTCTCTGGCAATTTATATTACAAATGAAGCAGAATTTATGCAAAATCTTGTGCATGAAAAGAAGAAAACACTTTTTGTGGCCTTCAGCTCAACATTTAGATATATCGACGACGTATTGTTTATTAACAATGGTAATTCCCATGCTAATGTCGATACGATATATCCTGGTGAGCTTGAGGTAAAAGATACCAAAGAGTCTGACACATCTGTTTCATATTTGGATATATTACTTGAAAAAGACGTTAATGGTAATCTAACAACTAAGCTCTATCATAAACATGATGTTTTTAACTTTTCTATCGTCAATTTCCCTTATTTTTGCGGTATCTTCATCACCTGCATACGCTATTATATATCTCAGCTGATTTGATACTTAAGAGCATACTCTACGTATGAACAATTTCTAAAACGAGGTAAATTATTGACAAACAAGTTGATGAAACAAGACTATCAGAAGTCTCGTTTAAAGTCATCATTTCGTAAGTTATATGGTCGATGCAATGAGCCTTGTCAGCAAATACAATTTATCATTGAATCAAATGCTGACCGACGTTTTTCATAATAATTGTTAGTCCATTATTTATACACTGAATTGACGACGGATTTTCCCGTTATTTCCTGATCATGGCAAGGAGCTGTTGTGAGCGGTCGGCAGGGGATGCTCACTCCTTCATGGCACCTGATCCCACCTAAAATATTTAGCATTTTTCTCTGAATACACCTGTCCAACCATACATGCAGCTCTTGAAGGGTGGACAATTTTTACTCTTACTCACTGTTATTGTTATGCAGTAACTTTTTGAAATCTTTTCAATACTTCGTTTTCCATTTTGCCTTATGGTATTCCTGAAGATGGCCATTAGACAGAAAAAAGTGACGTTTTCTTCTGCTTCCCTCATTTCAGAGAGCATTTTTAATCACCCTTATTAATTGTACTATGAAAAACTAGAGGTACTGTGAGCAAGAGGTCACAAAATGATACCCCGCTTCCCATATTATTAAAATGACAAATGCCTTGTTTTGCTTTCGGAGACCCTAAATAAGTGTCATCTAAGAGATGGGTACCCTTCAGTACTATAGAACAAATGGCAGTGTCGATGTTTTGCTAATGGTCACCCTTAATACATATGTATGTGTAAGTTTAAAAAATATGATCTGAACAATGGCTCTGTGTAACAAAGAATCTGTGACAGTCTTATTAAAGTTCAATCATTGGTATGGGAGGGGTTGTGGATAAGAGATGGGTACCTCAAAGCGTTCAGACGGACGGACGGACACCCCCATCACTTTATACCCCCTGCTTTTCAAGCGAAGGGTATAATGAAAGGAGAAAATCTAGCCATTGTGGTCAAAGCAAGAATTAAAAATGATAAAAATTTGGAAAGTCTGGAAATGAATAACAGTCTTATTCCTAGTAAAAACGATATTTTTCTGGCTCTTAAAAGTTAAGATTTTATATCTACATAGTAGTTTGTTTTATAGATATTACATATAGAAAACAAAACAAGAAGTACACAGTTCAAATTTTGGTCATCTTTATTCTAATAAAGTCCATATCAAAATCTATGTGAATCAATTGTTCTCTTCTGACCTCGTTATAATAGGTAACATTGAAGTTCCACACAATACTGTGAACACGAAGTTCTCTAACGAGTTGTTTCATGTCAGGAAAGCATTTATCATCAGCATCATTATAAAAAGAGTGATACAGAGGTTTAATTAAATACATGTATAATAACTAATGAGGGCTCAGATTATATAATATCTAAAATTACGTTTTACGTCTTTCAAAAAAGTATCAAGAAGCAACTGCTTTTGAGACTATTTTGCTCTTTTAAGAAGGCTGGGGGTCAACAAATTAACCATCAGATATATTTTTTTTAGATATTACATCCTAAAACTATCATTTGGCAAAGAAAAATTTAATACATTTTAGTTTTAAAATTTGGTGGAGCTCTTAACTTCTAAAGTAGACCAATGTAGTCTAGATATGTCTACAACCACCCAGCCCTCTTATGTATGAAGGAATAAACAAACATCTATTTTTAAATTATTGAAAATGATACGACTTTTAGGTTACATATATAGTATAAAATTTCCTGAATATTCAAACGGATGGTTTAATGCTAATGCATTGCAACAAATATAATTAATATAATTCAATATATAATTGATTGTATATTGTTGAACGTCTCTCTCGAGAATTTTTCACTCATATGGAGAAGCCACCACTTGCCAGCACTAAGGGCCATTGAGCAGGGAGGGATCTTTTTCGTGCCAGCACCTACTGCGACACGGGACCTCGGTTTATAAGGTCTCATCCGAATGTTTTTTTAAAGTTGGAAATATAAAATGTAAGCATTTTCTTGCCTATTAAGAAGGAAAAATAATAATAAAAGAATAAATATATGGCCTAATTTATTGCATGATCTGCCCTAATTTGATTTGTAAGTCACAACTTATTTTTTCCTCTATTTTTGATCAGGTTAAGTTAAGCAAATCAATAACCAGAAAAATTAAAACACGGTTTCAATACCTTTAGGGAATCTGACTCATTTCATCATTTGGGTGGATGTATCAACTAAATGATAACATCATCAACGAAGTGATTAAGGCCAGATATTAATTATTCAATAATTATCAAGAGTAAATGATCATTTTCAATAAGAAGTATTTTAAATTAATTGCTTTTGTATTTGTCCTTCATTCTAATCATTTTCTTTTTGATCAACCAGTGTAAAATAAGGATTTCAACATAGCTTAATTAAGAATCGAAATGCGGTCAGCCTGTAGGACTAAATTGATACAAACAGTATTTTTAAGTAATTATTGGAAAACCAATAATCATCATTTTGCGACACACTAGCAACACAGATCAAAGCAGTCACAGCTACTTGTCTACAAATATATGTTTGGGGGAAAATTAAGTGTACATTTCATTATCACTTTACCTCCATTTTACAAAATAAATGTAGCAAAGTTATCTTTGTGATTCAAAATAACATTGTTTCAAAACAATATTGTTTTAAAGCATTAATGAAAGTGTATAAATGTTCTATCATATATTAATTATTGTGTAAGAGATTGCACTTGCTTCCATATCATCTGGTCATCACTATACCTGATGCATAGTTCATGGAGATTGTTATGTAGACTAAAAGTCCAATGAAAGAATACAATTCAGAAACAAAGCAAACATGGACCTCTTCAAAATCAAAAATGGGATCAGGTGCCATGAATGATTAAACATCCTCTGTCGTGTGCTCCTTGTCATAGTCGGAAAAACCCGTAGACGATTCAGTATGAAAGTAGTACTTCACAATAATGACCTTAACAATTTGTTTGTTGGTGCCGTATATCAGATTTACATGAAAAACATCAGTCAACATTTTGATTGAATAAAGATTATATTTGTTATTAGTTATGAGGATTTGTTTTTATTCTGTATATTTTTTTCACGTCTATATCTGCATGTATAACATATTTGTGGATGCATCAATCTGAAATTGTGCTCACTTTAATGTTTTGAATCGTTCTTGTCCAAATCTGATATTGCCATAAGTTTATTCGTTCTTAAGTGTAAGAGATTTGTACTCGCCCAAATTTGACTTTATGATCAGATATTATCTGCAGGAGCTTAAAGAGATATTTTAACAAACTTTGAAAAAACGTCCGTCCTCCAAGGATGTAGATGGGAGAAAAGGCAGAGTTACGCACAGCGTGGTCGGAATTTTATTTGTTAGATTTTGATTGGTCAATCTCTGCCTCTCCTAAGGCATGAAACAAAATGATCGTTATAAAACACAGCTATGCAATATTTCAGACTTTCACATTCAAGGAGGACACTTATTGATTATAATAAAAAATATTTAAGTAAACTTAAATTTATTTATTTCAAGTTTGATTCAGACTTCCAATTGCCCTGCATATTTTAAAATAATCATCAAACATCACAAAACACTTACTCTTGTAGCTAAGCTACGAATCCCTTTTGGGGTTTTATATCATGGTTCTGTGGGAGAAATTAATAATTTTACACGGAATGTTTCTCTTTGAACTTCAAATCAATTGCCCTGCAGTGCCAAATACAACTGTTTACCTGCAAAAACAATGTTCAACAACTCTCGTATATTCGACTATATTTGTATAAATCAATCAATGTAGCTTTGATAAAGGGAAGAAAAAAGATTTGCTTAATATAAATGCTTTAAACTTATCAGTGACTCAAACCATATCTAGAAAATTTAAAGCTAAATGTCTCTGAAAAATGAAAGCAAGATTTTTTTTTGCATTTATGTAGCTCCATTAAAAAATAGTTTAGATATAGAATCACACTGATTTTGAGCAAAATAAAAAAGTTTATCTTTTTCTTCTTCCGAAGGCCCAAATTGGACTAAAGAATTTTTTTATGCTTCTTGTATCTTTTTTTTCCGGTTGAGCCAATGTGCAATGTGAAAAATAAAAATACAGGAACTTGTCAAATATATAACATTAAGAATTCAAAACTTCAAATGTCGGCAATTCTTCTGCATGGTCTACATATACCACATGCAACTAAGTGAATAATGTTTGTATAGTAATTTATTACCTAAGAGAACTTTGAAATATTTTTCTTTTCATTAGTGAAAAACCTTGCTTATATTTATTGTTTTGTACGTTGAATTGTTCGTTTGAGTCTTGTCTATGATAAAAATGTTATTCTCACCACCTTCTAATGCCATACTTTATTTTTAGATGCGCCAAAAGAATACAATTCACACCGAGTGTTCGACTGTAAGTTCTGATCTTCACCGGATCAAATCTCTTGTCCGCATTCCTCCTATACCACTGAATAAGATTTAATGATAACATACTTTCACATATTCTTTATTTTTGTGACATTTATTGTCTCCCAGAAAACCGCACTGGCAAATGTTACGAAGGTGGTCTCTGCTGTATACATAGTTTGTTATACACCTTTTTTGGTAAGTTAACAATAGTTTAGTTTCATAATCGTAAAGGCAAAATTAAACGTAATTTCTTAGTTTATGGACCTTTCAAGTTTAAGCTATTCTAGTTTTAAAATATGTACGAGCTAGTCGATTTAAATTCTAAATATAATCTGTAACTAATAAATTGTGTAGATAGCCTAAAGATACGAAAGAAATGTAACAAGAAAACAAAGCGGGAGATGATGGAAACAGAACTTAGAAACGTGGGTAAATAACAAAAGTCCAAAACCTTGATATTCACATAAAAACCTTCATCTTTTAAATTTGACCTTGTACAATACAAATTGAAAACAAAAATGCTTCGAGTTTGTTGGCAATTGCAACTTTTGAGTTGCTAAATTGGACATAATCTGACAGATCGATGTTGTAAACTGATATCCCTTAGTCATGCAACCAAAAACATTAAGAGAAACCTGGCAAAACATAGTCAACAACGATATGTGTTATACGTCCTTTTTACATTAGCTAACCATTTAGGTTTTTCTAATGATAGTAAGGGAACTGACCTGTTGACTAATGAACTGTTATTCGGTGAAATATCTAAAGGGGTGTGGTAATAAGAGGGGAATTTTTCCTTAAATAAATCTTACTGTTGTATAACAGCTAAAGTAACTGTAACTGTAACGTAAAGTAAATGTCTATAGCTTGCGGTAGTTATTGTTTTTCTTCCCTCTTATATAGAGTTTTTGTCCGGTACAGCTTTTGTGGCATTAGTTTCTGTTAGTCAACTTATTTTAGTATTAAGGTATATATAAAAACAAACGAAGACTTGCATATAAAACAGTGATGCATTAAAATAAGTAAATCCTCATTATGGTAAAATAAAATGCATTTTTACTTTAAAAAAAAGAAAGAATTAAAAGATTTAACTACTTAGTCTTCTACTGTAAACATGAGAGAAGAAAATGTACGATACAAAGGAAAGATATTTTAATATATATATACATTAATGTTAAATGGATATCATGTAAATTATCAATATTAAATAAGATTGATGATAAACAATCAACTAGGTCACATTAACGAAGCGTTTACTCATTAGTCAGTTCCTTATAAAATTTAATAAGGAAATATTTTTTTTAACACGAGAAAGAATTATTTTTGCAAAGTCGTGATGAATTCAAGTTTCTTAGAGTCAACTTCCCTCACTAATGACGCTTTATACCATAAACACCAGCATTTGGTGATTATGTCTCCTTAATAATTTGATACTAGTACGCAAGAGCATGTTCTACCAACGATCGATTTCTACAGACAAATCAGCTGATGTTACAAAGATATCATCAATCATGTCATAATTGTTGAAGCTACTGGGATTTTGCCATTATCTGCATTTCCAAAGATGCTTTACATTTATTTGATAATATACATATAAAGTATTTGATCACCTGCTTTCAGATGCGTGTGATGTATGACGTCTCTATAAATTCCCCGGACCAGAACAAAACCTACCACCACATTACGATGGTGCTGCTGTTCCTTAGTCCGTTACTGAATCCTCTGATTTACGTAGGCTGTAACAGACGCTACAGGGAGTATCTTCTGGGGAGCTTTCGGAAATTGTTGTCAAAGATAAAACCGCAGTTACCTAACGACTACTCTGTGGAAGGCGATACAGTTGTTACTATCGAGAACAGTGAACCTGCAGGCGCGGCCAACACGAACACGACAACCGTCTGACCAACCCTTAATTCAATTCATTTTAGTTCTGTTTTTGATTGAATATCTATAAATGTTTTGATCTTTTTTCCCAACAAAATGTTTCAGTATATTCAGTAAAATCTCAAATTGTTAAGGAATGGCTGTTCTGTTCAGTAAAACCTCAGATTGTTAGAGAATGGCTGTTCTGTTATCAACATATGCTACTCAAATGCAACAATACTATTTCTAACCCTATATTTATGAATATTGGACAGTTCACATTTAAGAGTGAGTAAATGAAACCGCCGAGAGGCAACTTCATGCAGTGTTAAACGCTACTTGGATTTGTATTTATAATTTGTATTTTAAAAGATTTTACACATACATGAATCTAATTTTCATGGAAGAATCAAAATGGAGAGAGTTATTAGAATTAAATATTACAGTGTGGCTTCCATTGGCTTGTGACAGTGCCTTTAATCAACTCTCGTAGTTGGGCATTAAGCTAAGCTAGCTAGCACTGACAACTTAATAAAATGCTTGAATAAATTATTTTTTAAATATGGAGAATCTTTTTTATCAGTGGAAAAGTTAAATATAATAAAACAACCCCTAGAAATTTCAGAGGTGGATACGTACCAAGGAGTAGTAAGCGTCCCCTATTGACCGCATTCACGTCTGTTGTGAGCTCTGTATATTGATGAGGTGAATAGAAAATTCCGTAGTCAAAATTAATCATAAAAACTAAGGCAAATTAATGGTTATGACCTTATAATGGATTTCATTTGTTTTCAAGGTAATTATAATGACCACTGGTATAAGGAAATGCTGACTTGAACTTGGTTGTTGAAATACCTGTGATATTAACTTATTTGTCAGTATCCGTCTATAAAATGATCATACTCAGAACAAGCTCTAGAGTCTCAGGTAAGTTGGAGGACAGAAACACCATTTGTAGGTAAATCAATGTTATCATTTCCCGAGTTCATTGGCCGATACAATAACTTTCTATGCAAAAATAATCTTTCATTAAGTCCAATGCTTACTGTCTCTTTCATATACCAATTGTTAGTCCACTAGATACATACTGAATTGTCTAGACTTTTTTCCGATTGTCGGTTCTTGACTACGAGAACATAAAGGCTGTAGACTGCTCGATAAGGGATTTCTCCTCCTTTAGATCACCTGATCCCATCCTTGATGTTTTAGAGATCCCTTCTTGCTCAGTGTATTTTGTGTTATAGCTTAATAAATTCGTGTTACAAACAATTTTGATTTGCACATACTTTTATGAGCAATGTTTCCCCATACGCCATTAGGTTTACCTATTAAAATGAAAGCATCAATTTTTGTTTCTTTTTAATCTTTTTTTCATTCATAAATTAAAATTTCTTTAGTATAATTTATTTTTACTTATAAACAAAAATGGACTTCTATGATAAAAAGTGACGATGATTCCTAGTCTTTTGCTTGAGCAAGGGTGAAATATATTGGATGATTTGGGTTTTTTTTTTTAAGAAACTGTAAAGTTAGATAATATACACATTAAGTAAAATGATCAAATATTAGCTGGTTCAGTCATAATATGTAGAACTAAATTCAAACCACACATTTCCGTGTATAATTTCCATAGGAAACAAAACATAAACTGTCATTGAACAAAGGAAACGAAAGAATCTTTGTCAAATAGATTAATGTATAACGTTCTAGAAAGTTCATCTTATTCCATGGTTATTGACATGAACTTTTTGATTTAATTGAAAAAGATACAGCTTTTTGCAAATTATAAGGCATGTTACAGGGAGATTCCAATACTGATCTCTATGATAATAATGTTTCAATTCCCCTTCGCATTCAAGATACAAACAAATCATCGGTCACCATAATTGAAATCCAAACAAGATTTTTATTGATAGTCTGTGTGCTAAGGATGAGTGACCCTCTGTTTATGATACCTGAAATGAAAACATTAATGTCTTCATCTTTATTTCGAGGCATACAATAAAAACATATCAGGACATATGCATATAAAATAACATGTATTGGCTTACCTATCAATAGGGCTGCGAAATATTTACGTCCAAATTCCGGTATATTGCGATTCACCTAACAAACCAGAAGTCTCTGTCGAGACTGAAGCTCTACTGGTTTGTACTTGTAGCAAAGGAAGAGAAAAGTACTTAAGCAGTTGGGAATTGAAACTTTACAACAGCAATAAATAGAATAATGATCATTGATAAGGTCTTCTTATGTTCTTAAGTGTTTACTACTTGTGTGCCAAGTTATATTGAAATCAGACCAAAACTGTAGGAGGAGTAGCATTTTGAAACAATTTCACAGAAATTTCTATTTTTAGTAACCACGGCAACACCGTTTATCAAAATTAAAAACCGATATACAGAATTATGTATCTTAGTGTAGTCTACTTGTGTGCCAAGTTATATTGAAATCAGACCAAAACTGTAAGAGGAGTAGCATTTTGAAAGAATTTCACAGAAATTTCTATTTTTAGTAACCAAGGCAACACCGTTTATCGAAATAAAAAAACCGATATACAGAATTATGTATCTTAGTGTAGTCTACTTGTGTGCCAAGTTATATTGAAATCAGACCAAAACTGTAAGAGGAATAGCATTTTGAAAGAATTTCACAGAAATTTCTATTTTTAGTAACCATGGCAACACCGTTTATCGAAATCAAAAACCGATACACAGAATTATGTATCTTAGTGTAGTCTACTTGTGTGCCAAGTTATATTGAAATCAGACCAAAACTGTAGGAGGAGTAGCATTTTGAAAGAATTTCACAGAAATTTCTATTTTTAGTAACAACGCCAACACCGTTCGTCGAAATCAAAAACCGATACACAGAATTATGTATCTTAGTGTAGTCTACTTGTGTGCCAAGTTATATTGAAATCAGACCAAAACTGTAGGAGGAGTAGCATTTTGAAAGAATTTCACAGAAATTTCTATTTTTAGTAACAACGCCAACACCGTTTCTCGAAATCAAAATCCGATGCTCAGAATTATGTAACTTAGTGTAGTCTACTTGTGTGCCAAATTATATTGAAATCAGACCAAAACTGTAAGAGGAGTAGCATTTTGAAAGAATTTCACAGAAATTTCTATTTTTAGTAACCATGGCAACACCGTTCATCGAAATCAAAAACCGATACACAGAATTATGTATCTTAGTGTAGTCTACTTGTGTGCCAAGTTATATTGAAATCAGACCAAAACTGTAGGAGGAGTAGCATTTTGAAAGAATTTCACAGAAATTTCTATTTTTAGTAACAACGCCAACACCGTTCGTCGAAATCAAAAACCGATACAAAGAATTATGTATCTTAGTGTAGTCTATTTGTGTGCCAAGTTATATTGAAATCAGACCAAAACTGTAGGAGGAGTAGCATTTTGAAAGAATTTCACAGAAATTTCTATTTTTAGTAACAACGCCAACACCGTTTATCGAAATCAAAAACCGATACACAAAATTATGTATCTTAGTGTAGTCTACTTGTGTGCAAAGTTATATTGAAATTAGACCAAAACTGTAGGAGGAGTAGCATTTTGAAAAATTGTTTACAGACAGACAGACGGACAGACGGACGGACGCCGGACGCATTACTATCGCATAAGCTCTTCTGGTCTCTGACCAGTAGAGCTAAAAATATCGTATTGCAATACGTTTTTCCATTACCGACATACCGGCAAAATGCTTGGGCTTTAGATTTCTTAAGAAAGATATGAAAACTAATATTTCAGAAACATGTTCAACAATTGCCAAACAGTTCGAAACGGAACGGAAAGACTGCTGTTGTATAGATACATTTTGTTCAATAACTGCAGTGAAAATCAACAAAATAGTCTTGTAACAATGTATTTATAATAGTTTTACAGACGTTGCTTATAGGTAGAGGTTAATAAAATAAGAAAAGAGAGCATATTAACTGTCTTTTAAAATATTGCAATACAAATCGAAATACAGATGAAAATATATTGCGATATATCGCAATACGAAATTACCAGTCGATACTCATGACAATGAGCTCATAGTGAGGATGGACAGATATTTACTCTATCATGGTACGTGATCCTATCTTTGATGTTTAACGGCTCCGTGTATGCTCTCCTCCCAATTTCTATTATTTCATTTCAATGGATTTTTTTTAACTTGATTACTGTTTATTATATCTATATATTATTTTAAAATATTTTAAAAAATAATCAAGCACTGTTTCCTAAGTCAAAATATTACAATGTTATTAGTTATTCACCCATAAGCAATAATATTTTTCTTGGTTATTTTTCTATGTAAAAATAGGAAAAGTACCAAAGTTTCTATTACCCTGCTTAATACACGTTACATTTACTTTGAAAAATCTATGGTTGTAAAGTAGTAAGCAAAAATAAAGCATAACTGGGTTTGCATTTTTTGCATGGCGTTTTTACGGAAGCGTATTAGGGCCGTAGAAGTATATCTTATTAATTTGTTTCAACAAATTTTCAAATACGTATTTATTGTAACAAATTAGGAATCTGTAATAAATCAGGCATCTATGTGACTTATAAAATTTAGGCGCCCAATGGTTCCTTATCAAAAAGATTTAGTCACCAATACAAAGTTATAGTCGCCAGACAAATGTTCCTAGGCGCCATGCAATTAAGAATGTAAAAACTGATATTAGTCAATATAAAGAGACATGTCCATTGTTAACTTTTAAACTTTACTGTTCTGCTTTTTATGAAAAAAAAATTTAAAATGTTTTAGTTCAGTAATTTGACGACTAGAAAGTCAACTTAAAATAATAACTCGTTATCAAAGACCTATGTATATAATAAACAAATGCTACGTATTTAAGTTTAATGTTTTATTCGAGTTGGCAGGTATTGTCCACAGTGGTCTACACAACAGTGGGGCAGCCGGCAAAATGGCATACCCCCAACATCAATATAAGTTGTGCCCTCCCTGACGGGAAAAGTAGCACGCTGGGTTGACCTCAATCGTGCTACGGACACATTTCAACACAAATTATCTTTTATAATTATATTATTTTGCTTTAGCTTTAAATTGTATAAGATATAATTTTCAAAGTCAACATCACATATATCAACATCAACCATCACATATATCAACATCAACCACAAAAAATCAACAAAATCAACAGTTCAATGGTTAAATTGAAGGTGACGATTTCGCCAACACAACCACTGTGAAGTATAGTTTACTGTCTTTCCCCGAACTCCTCGAATGGATAATTCGCCAAATTGACCCTTGTCATGCATGGTATTCATGGTATTCGGCCAGAGATCATTCCAAAGGTCCCACAATACGGAAATTCCACAGGTCCCAGAATACGGAAATAGCAGGCAATTCAGATCAGCATCGTTAGTCTCCTTCAACGAAATCTCTAATATCTGAAAAGACAAAAAAAAAACCCACAGCAGAAAAAGATTCTCAATAACATTTGCATAACTCTAATAAATTTGGTATAACCAAATGATGTACAACAATGAAAAACGTTATTTAAACAAACAAAAGGAGAAAGGGTATATACTTAACACCTAGCTCAAGGGTTGAGGTGGGAGGGTATTTCATAAAACAAAAACATAAATCGGATACTTTCATCACCCACCTTTCACTTTCATTGATGCATAGAAAAGGGGAGATAACCCGTAAACCTAGTGACTAAGTACCGACACTGTATTGATGGATAAATAAATTCCGGCTTATCACATTTATTAGTTTTCTCCACAAAAAGGAGGTGAATGATGACATATAATAAAAGGATAGAGCTTTGATAACGGCGCATATTATGAGATGAACTCAAATATGCGGTATTATCAAAGACCTATGTATATAATAAACAAATGCTACGTATTTAAGTTTAATGTTTTATTCGAGTTGGCAGGTATTGTCCACAGTGGTCTACACAACAGTGGGGCAGCCGGCAAAATGGCATACCCCCAACATCAACATAAGTTGTGCCCTCCCTGACGGGAAAAGTAGCACGCTGGGTTGACCTCAATCGTGCTACGGACACATTTCAACACAAATTATCTTTTATAATTATATTATTTTGCTTTAGCTTTAAATTGTATAAAATATAATTTTCAAAGTCAACATCACATATATTAACATCAACCATCACATATATCAACATCAACCACAAAAAATCAACAAAATCAACAGTTCAATGGTTAAATTGAAGGTGACGATTTCGCCACATGGTCACCGTAGGTGCCCACCGCCACCTGGTGGGGGTAGGCAACTTCAATTTAACCACCCACCATGGACTCCTAGCCTACTCAAAACCCTCAGCAACCCATCCATCGTGAACATCACTCTCTCTCATTGCCAACCCACTGTAGAACTATCCTGCATTAAAATAATTCTGGTCTCCCTTCAATTAATTGGGCCTAACGCCCCCCCCCCCCCTCCTGAATTTTTATCTTTCCAAGTTACTAGTATATTGCTTTGGGTCTCAGATTCCATTATTAATAGCCAGCTGGCAAGAGAGAACTACTACCTGGACTAATGTAAGAAAATTATGTAGAAAATACGTTTTATTTACATCCCCCCTTTTTATTTATTTGTTTATAAATTTGAATTTTATTTCTTATTTAATTATTTTTTAGGTGATAAAATACTTTCATGCAGAGATTAGAAACAAGATGAATGAGCACCTTTACTCTTTAACCCCTCCCCCCATCCCTTTCAGCATGATTATGCTATTCCTGTATTGTTGACAATAATTTTAAAAGTGTTCACATGCCCAATTTGTAAACTGCAGAACACGTTTTGTGATATTTTGTAAATTCATGTATTTTGCCATTTTAAGGGAATGATGATTTATATACATGTACCACTTATTTTGAAAGCGAACTCCTCAAAGGACCATTTAAAATTGATTAAATCTTATAACAAGTACCTTTCAAACAAAGACACACAATGGAGGACTGTATTTGTATTTACTGCTCATTTGTAAATGTAGTTGGATGGCAGCAGACACTGAAGGCACACATGACTAAATCCTTTATTCTAAACCCCTTCCCAGCTGATGCTCTATCAAAAATGCATGATCTTTTCACACCTAAAGCTCCCCCACCCCCACCCACCCCGCAAAAATATGTTATGGAATAGGTTATTTAAATAATAGACTTCAAAATATTTTTAAGGCTGTAGAAAATGGATATATGATAGAGAGCATAAAAATTAATATGCTTAGTCAGTGGAAACCTATCCTTTATCTAATACCCTAAAATGCTGGGAAATTTTAGCTAATCTTAATACTGTGAATCTTCTAACTCCTACACACATGTGGATTTGTATTTGTATCCCTTAGCTAACCTGTATTTGTAACCACTAGCTAATGCATGGATGTAAATTGCATGTACATATATATGCACCGACTAATGCATCTTAATCCCATATGAGATAAATGTGTAAAGTAACATAAAATAATTATGCTACATGTAACTGCTCAGATGAGAGATAAATACCTATCATATTACATGCAAATGGCACCTGGGTTTGAACTGATATTTTCAATGGGAAAACGCCCCCTGAGATATGCATATGTGTCTTAATTTCCAACAGTAAGCACATACTATTAAAAAGAAAATATTGTAGGAAATGGTTTGGATTGTAACCTAGCCTGTGGAACAATATGTGCTAACACCCCCCCCCATCCCCGCGCGGTTAGGTAGTTAGGTAATCTCGCCGTTAGTGCTGATTGGTGATAAAGAAAACTAGTTACCTAAACAACTTACCCTTTGCGAGTTTAAAAACTGTGAATATAGAATTTTAACTAAAGCAACTTTTATCTGTGTGAAATAGCAAATCTTAACAACTTAGAGACACAGCAGAAACCAACACTGACAAAAAGCCCCAATTTGAACCTTACAAGTCTCATTATAGCCCTTTCTATTTTATTTATTTATTGATTTATTTATTATTGTTGCACGACCATTCATACAGCATTTGCGATATTAGGAAAATACATAGAAAGTACCAGCACTGTGAGCTGTGTTCAAATGGGACTGCATATGCATTGACTGTAGCACCTGAAGAACTCATTCCCAATGCCAAATTGAATAACGAGTAAAATTGGTAAGAGTTCAGGAAATTTGAGTTGCAATACCTATTTTAAAGTTCACTTTCCCCACTGAGAAAGAAAACTCAAAGGAATAAATGTTAATTATGTTAATTTCCTAATACTCTTGACAATTTATTTCACAGTGCTTCAATTAGCCTGTAAATTATTATTATTAAACTTCTTTTTATAGTCTTTTATTTGTAGAATTGTATTTCAATACCCAAAGTTCTCTTCTTGTATAAATATTAAACAAGTGACTAGACCCATGTTTTTAGAACATTGTCAGGAAATAAAAGCCCATGCTGAAATTAATCTCTGTGTAAATAATCATTTGTGAAATAATCTATATATTAAATAAATTAGTAAAATAAGTTTACCTGATTTTTCATGTTAACTCATTGTCTTAAGTTGGTACAAAACTTTTCATTTACTAAACACAACTTTATAAGATACAAGGCCTTTATGCTGTTAATGGGTGAGAAGACATTAAGGAGGCTAGGGGGTCAACAATTATTAGCCACCAGATATAATTTAAATTTTGGGATATGATATCGTAAGCTGTCAACTATCATTTGGCAAAGATAAATTTCATAAATTTTAGCTTTAAAATTTGATCAGTTATATCTTTATTGAGCTCTTCTTCTAAAGGAGATCCAAATAGCCTAAAAATGGCCACAACCACCCAGCCCCTTTAAATGTATGTGTTTATATTGTGTTATCATCAAACCTTCTCTATTAAGGTAAAGGCGCTGTTAGAGAAATTCATGATTATGCTCATGTACACTGGAGACGGCTTCCAAGGAACGAACAGCATGGCCTTCTTTTATTTCCTTTATGTATAATTTTAACTACCCCATTGAACAAAATGACAACACAGAATATAATGCGAAACATGCCCTTCGCCCCATCTTACTTAATCTGAACCCTTTGATATATATTAACCAGCAAAATAGTAGCTAGCCTTGCTAGATATTACATGTAGTTAATTTAAATAAAATTTGGGGAATCCTATTTATATCAACTGTTACTAATGAACCATTGAGGTCCTAAATTACTATGCCCACATTGTTATTGTTCTTGTTGAATCTGAAGTTGTCCTCCCTATCAAGCCCCTTAAGAGAAGTGATATCCGAATAGGTGAGGATGCTGCTGGTCCTAATATATTATTATTATGTGGATTTGACAGACAATGTACAATTCAACTCTGGTGCATGTTACCTATGCCGGGTATGCCTCCCAGATTTTACAGCCTGAATTGTTGATTGTAATGCTTCCATCCAACTGAATTTTTTGACTCAAAATCTATTTACTTTTTTAGTCATCAATGATTCATATTTACTTACCTTGAGTTGTGTCATATAGCATGTGTACAACTGTAAATATGTCTAAACAAATACACATCTTACTTGATGTTTCATTCATATAATAAAATGCATTATTGTAATGCTACATTCAAAAGCACCAAAACTTGTTATGTACTTTACTTCAAACTATTTTATTTCACAATTGATTACTGCCTTTGTCGCAACTGAACTGCATATCTTTCATGCCTCTCTTTGGACCCTTGTTAAAGTTGAATGGCCTTGATTGAAATTTATATACTTTAGAGTTCTGTCCCTTTGTGAATCTAACAATAAATAACATTTCTAAAGATTTGTCAATTTTATTACTTCTCAATCTGAATTTTTTTTTATTCACTGTTTTTAGGACAAAAGGTAGACTGGTATGGCGTGCTAGAGTAACCCTATCCTTGAACATTTATTAATTACTTTTTTTAAAAATCACTCAATATTTTAAATAAACTGATAACTGCACCAAACCCAAAGTTACAAAAGCATACTCCTACTGTAAGAATTATAATTATGGATATTCCCATTTTTAAATCCCCTAAAGATAGGCTAAGGGATCTAAGTAACCATGTGTACGGATGTTTATTGGCAAATGACCTTGAATAACATGGACCGAATAAAGTTGAAGTTCATACCTATTTTTACATTAGCTCATTTTGTTCATATATTATTTCACTTAGTAAGTTTTAATTCATTCAAAATCTGCTGATGAAGTTGGTTATTATTTTACACATTGTAATCTTGTACCATGTGTCAGTGTTTAAAGCATGGACGGGTGGCAAATCGATCTATTTCAATCCAATAAAATACTTGCCATCGAGCAATATCAATGTTAATAAGATAATCTGTTTTACTTCTTTGACTGAAACTTAACTTTAAAAACTGGAAATTATTATAAAATATTTCATAAAACAAAAACATAAATCGGATACTTTCATCACCCACCTTTCACTTTCATTGATGCATAGAAAAGGGGAGATAACCCGTAAACCTAGTGACTAAGTACCGACACTGTATTGATGGATAAATAAATTCTGGCTTATCACATTTATTAGTTTTCTCCACAAAAAGGAGGTGAATGATGACATATAATAAAAGGATAGAGCTTTGATAACGGCGCATATTATGAGATGAACTCAAATATGCGGTATTAAATAAAAAAAATCAACAGAGATCCTATATATATATATCAAAATACTAATTTGTTAAAATAAATTAACATACGTGAAAGAAGAAACAACACTTGCTATGGCCTTGTAGCAACCTCTAATGATAAAACTCCGCTTAATGATACAAATAACATTAAGCATTGCAATTGCAACGCTTAATGCCATAATTTATTGCATTAATAGCTGACATTCTCAACCGCTAATGCTAAATCGCCGCTTAATGATAAAATCACATCATTAAACGTCCGTCACAAATGCAGTGCAACACTGACGCTTAATGAAACAAGCATATATCGACATAGTCGACGACTAATGATACAAACTAGTGTATCATTAAGCGTTGCAATTGCAATCTTTAATGTTATAAAATTTAGAAATGGTTTGTAATATCTAAGAGAAACACACATCCATCTTTCCTGAACAATGAGATATTACTTATCAAAACATTTATATATGCACTCAATGTGCTATATAAATGGTAATTATTGAAATTTTACTGTGTTTTCTAGCTAGTCAAGGGAACTTCTTTATGCCCAGATGTTTAAGAAACAGACAGTAAGATAGCTGGGAGAAAGAGATGCAGACAAAGAGATAAATAAAGTGATAGTCAAATCCTTTTAAAAGAACCATTTTTTAAAATGAAAATACAGAAGCAAACAAGAAAATTCCTTTGAATTCGATACAAAGATTTGAATATCAACCTATAGTATATATATAATATATTTGAATATTTTTATCGAAACTTTGTATTTAAGATTTGATACAGCTAAACACATGTCACTGTTAACGTTTCAGATATACATATCGAGAAATAAATTTATAATTTGCACTATTGTATTTTTAATCTGATTTGTTTCTCCAAATTCAAAAAAGAGAGACATCAATATTGACAACTTATGTTTAAGGATATATAACACAAAGAATACAATGTACATGTAATACATTGAATAATATATTGTTTTGAGAAAAAGGTTCATTTATCCTTTATTTGTGATCGGTGTTACTTGAATGCATTACTGTTGCATGATTATTTTAGAATCAATTTTAAATACTTGTATACATCAAATAATAAAATGCATGTTTACTGAAGTTGATGAAGCTGATTTTTTGTTTATTCTAAATGATGCATATTTCATTTTGTAGTATATTTGTTGTTGTTTTTTTCGATATAGAAGACTAAGTTTACATCTGCCTAATATTAAAATGAAAAAGATTTAAATAAATAGTTCTTTTTTCGGTACGAGACAACCTATAAATTAATATTCATTTCTTGTACATTATTATTTAAGAGGAATGGTTCGATTCTTAAAAAAAACCTTGGAACCTTTTCTGAATCTTAATTAACCTTGAAATATAATGAACTATAAAGAATCAAAGCATAATTACATCAAAGTTCCAAAGTTTTTACTATAGTAAATCACAGTTCCAAAGTTTTCACAGTTGCAAATCAAGTTCCAAAGTTTTCACTACAGCAGATCAAAGTTCCAAAGTTTTTACTTTGCTACTATAGGTAACTATAGTAAACTAAAGTTAACTTTAGCTTTCTATAGTATTCTTTGTTAGCAACATGTCCGCTATTTGACATCAGCCGTGAAAAAACTGTCTAAATTCAGTTTGACGTCCAATGTAACATCACCAACTTTCTCATCAAAATTAAAAAAAAAAATGCCGATCAAACTACGCTGTAGTTTAATGGAAGTTTTCAATTCTAAGAGAAGTAAGGAGACGAAGTATGTTTGTATGTGTCGGGATTGGTTTTGGGTTAATTTACATTAAATATTTTATATAGTGATTGTAAAATTGAATATTTCTTTAGTGTCTTGGGAAATATTAGGGATTTTTTTCATTCTCCTTTTTTGGAGCCCCCCCCCCCTTTACTTCGAAACTTTTGCCACAGACTTTCCTTATATGCAACCTATGTATTTTTTTATCATCCAAATTGACATCTGCTACCCAGGGTCTTAAAGTACTGTAAGTATTTCCAATCGAGATATTGCTTTTTATATCGATAAAACAATAAAAATCAAATAAATGTCATTGCAATAAGAACTCTAACTCGTGCTTATTTTTGCCAACTAGACAGCACAAAGAAAATGTTCAAACACGTCTGTGTTTCTTTCGTTCCTAGCATTTGTGCTACTTTTTATCTATTGAATCAGATGAACTAGCAATCAAGGTGGGTCGATTAAACATCTAACTATGTAGCGCCAAGAATGGCACGACTTATATACCCAACGTCCAAGCATACCAAAGAAATATTCTATTATGAATTCGAAATAATTAGAAACGATAATTTCTTATATTATTCAAAAGTTGTTAATTCTATTCCTAACTAGAAAGATTTCAGCCTGTCTCTACTGCAAATGTCAATAAATAATGATCCATTTCGGTATACTATTTATAAATGCCTGTTAGTCGGTTCTGCTTATAAGTCGTTGTACTTTTTTCATGTACATTAGTTAATTAGTCATTGACACGCTTATAGGTCGGTGGTATTTAGTTAGTATCTGTGGCCAATTTCAGAATAACAATCTACTGTTTTAATGAGTTTCAAGGATATTTTGGGGACAATTTAACAAGTACAAGATCATTTACTAAATACTAGTGTTTTAATTGTAAATGTTATAACCTTAGATATTCATTTCCTGTATCAGATTAAGTTCCAACCTTTATAATCGAGTTGTTACAATATCAATAAATTTCTTTCTTTCAGAATTTCTTTTTAAAATTTTTAATGACTCACCTATAAGTCGGACCTAGACTTTTGTTCAAAATTCAACTTCCAAAAAGCCTACTTATAGGCGAGTATAATAAGTTATGACATCATCTTAGTGCATGTTTTTAAAATTTTAAAAGTTTTCAAGAAACATAAAATAAATCGTTTACATTAATCATTTTGCATAAAGATGTCACATTCTAAATCTAGAATTTACTACCTGGGAGTAAATACAACATCACAACACGGCAACAGCTGTCGTGTTCTAAATTTTATATTACATTTACTCCCAAACGGTAAATTTAAAATCAAAATTTCAGAGAAAGGATTTAATAAGAAATCGCGATCGCAACCGGCTAGAGGAATCAAAAATCTCCAAAGTATTACATGTACGTATATGCCATGACAATCCCAATTTTCACAAACTTTGAAATCAATGTTGGAAGACGTCTAATCTGTGGAGCATGTTTAACTTTATTGAATGTAAAGACAATACCTGAAATATACCACAGAATAAATAGGAAGACATAAATTTTTAACATCCGGTGATGCTAATACGTTTGAGATTGTTTTTGCGACCCATGACGGAAAGACCCGGGAGGATTCCATTGTTTTTCCGACCTCTGATGGAAAGACCCTAGAAGATTCAATTGAAAGAAATCGCTTAATCGAGCCTAACCCAATGAAAATTAAGTGATCCCGACTTGAAATACATTCAACAATTTCAATTTCACAATAAATAAGACTGTTTGGTTGCACTATATTCACAAACAATTTTAACTTATTAACCTATTATTTCTCATTGTTAACTGCATCAGAATAACAAACTTGCTGCTTTAATTTTGAGTTGAGTGTATCCGATTAATTTAATTCGAGATAAGTGCAAACTTGAACCTTAGAATTATTCACAAATTTCATAATTGAAATCAAGTTAAAAAAGATTTTCTAACATTTGTTTTCTATATGAAAAAACCCTTCATTTATTGTCTTCTTTAATTCTATAAAATTGGAAGGGAAATAATTTAACGCCTTCTGAAAACAAACATACTCTTTTCGAATGTAGCATGATTAGATCTGCATGATATACTAGTATATCCTTTTTTTGTCGGATGCCAATAAAAATAAAAAAGCAAGTTAATTGGTATGTAGAGACGACTGTAAAGGGTAAGGAGGTGGATAAAATATTAGTTAACAAGAGATGTTTGTAAAACACTTATGCCCCCTTCCCCCAAATTGGAATTTTTCTTAGTCCAAAAGGGCATAACTCTGTCAAAAATCGCGCAATTGTACCCAAAACAGAACTTGACCAAGATATTTATCTGATAAATCTGTGTACCAAATGCCATCTCAGTATGTGCAACCTCTGCAAAGAAAATGAATGGAAACTGCAAATAACTGGAATTATTCTAAGTCAAACGGACAAAACTCTGTCAAAAATTGACCTAGATATACCTCTGATAAATTTGTACGCTAAATTTCATTTCATTTCAGTTCAAAGAAAATGAACGGAAACTGCAAATAATTGAAATTTTTCTAAGTCCAAGGGACATAACTCTGTCAAAAATGGCGCGATTGTATCCAAAACAGAACTTGACCTAGATATTTATGTAATATATCAGTATACCAAATTTCATTTCAGCATGTGCAACGGTTGCAAAGAAAATGAACGGAAACTGCAATTCATTGAATTTTTTCTAAGTCCAAGGGGCATAACTCTGTCAAAAATGGTGCGATCAGATCCAAAACAAAACTTGACCTTGATATTCATGTGACATATCTGTATACCAAATTTCATTCAGTATTTACAACGTTTGCGAAGAAAATGAACGGGTGCGAAGAAAATGAACGGGAACTAAGTGGACCGACAGACCGACAGGCAGCATCAAAGCAATATGTCCTTTCTTCTTCGAAGGGGGCATAAAAATGTGCCTAGAATTAGGCAGTGTAGGTATATGGAATACTGGAGTGTTAAAAAATTCTCCCCAACCGTCCACAGAAAATCTTGTGCCCTAAATTGCGCATTATTTTCATAAAAGGATCTGTGGCGTACGAAAGCCCAGAAGGCTCATTCGAGATTCAAGTTTCGAAATACGAGATTCAAAATTCGAGATTCGAAATTCGAGTTTCGAGATTCAAGATCCAGATTAACCAATCAAAAGGCTCATTCGAGATTCGAAATACGAGATTCGAAATTCGAGTTTCGAGATTCAAAATCCCGATTAACCAATTAAATGCGGGTTCAACATTTGATTACTCCCCTTTATTATGTTTTATCTATCAATAAATCGTTTAATATATTTATAACAAATGAGTCATTTGATTAAATTACAATGCAAGAAAGAGTGTTATATATATATATATATTAGAAGGAAATTTGAATAATCAATGGATTTTTTATCAGCAAGATATACTTCAATTTATATTATGACTTCTTAAATATTAAATAGAACACATATATCAGGAATATATATATTTTTTGCATTGTCTACTTTATGTAAAGGGTTGTTGGCATAATAATAAAGTTATAAATAGTGACTAAAGATTAACAAAATCCCCACCCCTACCCGCCAAACCTGCCAATTTTTCCCGACACTGAAAATGTTACTTTAAAACTTGAAAGGCAATGTAGCCTTGATAAATAAAAACCGAGTATATTTTAATCTTTGATCATAACGCTATGGTCAGAGACTTAAATATAAAACCATAACGCTATAGTTCAGCAGCTAATTTAGACTAATCTACTGTTTGATATCAGATAAAATAAAGGCTGCATTTATTCTAATTCATATTTGCAATCTGGATTGTATATATAATTGTTTAATTAATTCAAGAAATCAAAGCCTTAGATGAAGATAAGTAATTGAAAAGTTTATTTTTATGTACTGAGTATTCCCTCTTTTAGGAAAACGAACACGGGTTTTATTTATCAAGGCTACATTGCCTTTCAGGTTTTTAAAGTAACATTTTCAGTGTCGGGAAAAATTGGCAGGTGTGGCGGGTAGGGGTGGGGATTTTGTTAATCTTTAGTCACTATTTATAACTTTATTAGTATGTCAACAACCCTTTATATAAAGTAGATAATGCAAAAAATATATATATTCCTGATATATGTATTCTATTTAATATTTAAGAAGTCATAATATAAATTGAAGTATATCTTGCTGATAAAAAATCCAACGATTATTCAAATTTCCTTTTAATATATATAACACTCTTTCTTGCATTGTAATTTAATCAAATGACTCATTTGTTATAAATATATTAAACGATTTATTGATAGATAAAACATAATAAAGGGGAGTAATCAAAAATTGAACCCGCATTTGATTGGTTAATCGGGATTTTGAATCTCGAAACTCGAATTTCGAATCTCGTATTTCGAACCTCGAATCTCGAATGAGCCTCTCTTTTGATTGGTTAATCTGGATCTTGAATCTCGAAACTCGAATTTCGAATCTCGAATTTTGAATCTCGTATTTCGAAACTTGAATCTCGAATGAGCCTTCTGGGCTTTCGTAGTGGCGTCATGGTTAAAGATTACAATATAACAGCATAACGCTACAATTCTACAGATACCAAAAATACTTAAATTTAAATACATGCGCTAAGATGATGTCATAACTTATTATACTCGCCTATAAGTAGGCTTTTTGGAAGTTGAATTTTGAACAAAAGTTTCGGTCCGACTTATAGACGAGTCCTTAGAAAATTAAAAAAAAGTCTTTAAAAAAATGAAAACGCTCATAAATACAGTAGATTGTTTATCTGAAATTGGCTACAAATTCTAGTAAAAAACCACCGACTTATAAGCGGGTCAATGACTAATTAACTAATTTACATGAAAAAAAAAATACGACTTATAAACAGAACCGACTAACAGGCGAGTATAAATGGTATACCGAAATGGATCATTATTTACTGACAATCGCAGTGGAGACAGACTAGAATCTTTCTAGTTAGGAATAGAATTAAGCACTTTTGAATAATATAAGAAATTATTGTTTCTAAATATTCCGAATTCATTATTGTACAATTCTTTGATGTGCTTGGACTTTCGTAATTAAAGGCGTGCCATTCTACATAGTTACATGTTAAATCGATTCCCCTTGGTCACTAACTCATTTGATTCAATAGATAGAAAGTAGTACAAAATGCAAAATGGAACGAAAGAAACACATAGGTGTTTTATCAATATCAAAAAACAATACCTCTATTGGAAATACTTACTTTAAGACCATGGTAGCACATGTAAATCTGGACGATAAAAAAACCCTACGTTGCATATAAGGCAAGGAAGGATGTGGAGATAACGAACAGTATTCAATCTCAAAGTCCATAAAACAATACAAAATTAAAGCAGAGCAAACACGGACCCCCGAAACATCAGAGGTGGGATCAGGTGCGGAGTGAGCATCCCCTGCCGACCGGTCACACCCGCCGTGTGCTCCTTGTTATGATCAGGAGATAATGGAAAAAATCCGTCGTCAATTCAGTGTATAAATAATGGACTAACAATTGGTATGAAAAACGTCAGTCAGCATTTGACTCAATGATAAATTGTATTTGCTGACAAGGTCATTGTATCGACCATAGAACTTACGAAATTATGACTTTAAACGAGACTGCTGATATTCTTGTTTCATCAACTTGCTTGTCAAAAATTTATCTCGTTTTAGAAATTGTTCATACGTAGAGCATGCTCTTGCGTATCGAATCAACTGAGATATATATACTCCGTACGCAGGTTATGAAGGTATATTGCTGCATAAGTAGGGGAAGTTGACGATAGAAAAGTTAAAGTCATCACGTTTATCATATAGCTTGGTTGTTAGATTACCATTAGTGTCTTTTTCAAGTAAAATATCCAAGTATGAAGCAGAAGTGTCGGACTCTGTGGTATCTTTTATCTCAAGCTCACCAGGATATATCGTATCGACGTAGGAATGGAAATTATCATTATTAATTGACAATACGTCGTCGATATATCTAAATATCGAGTTGAAGGCCAGTAAGTGGCAAAATATTCGAAGCAAAGAGGGGAGGCTCAAAAAAAAAAGGAAACTAAAAAATCCCTAATCTTCCCCAAAACCCTAAAGAAATGCTATATTATTCAACTTAACTAACACTAAATAAAATATTTAAAGTAAATTACCCCCATTCCACATCCCATCCCGACACATACAAACATACTTCCTCTACTAACTTCTCCTAAAATTGAAAACTTCCATTAAACTACAGCGTAGTCTGATTTTTTTTTTTTATTTTGATTAGAAAGTTAGTGATGTTACATTGGACGACAAACTGAAAGTTAGACAGTTTTTTCACGGATGACGTCAAAAAACGAACATATCCCTAACCAAGTAAAAGAAAATTTGGAATTTTAATTTACTATAGTGGAAACTTTGATTCGCTATAGTAAAAACTTTGAAACTTTTATTTGCTACAGTGAAAACTTTAGAACTTTGATTTACTATTACATAGCAATAACTTTGGAACTTTGATTTACTGAAGTGAAAACTTTGGAACTTTGATTAACTGTAGTAAAAACTTTGGAACGTTGATGTAATGATGTTTTGAATCCAATTCTTTATATTTTATCATATTTCAAGGTTAAGATTCAGAAAACTGTTCCGAGATTACAAAAAAAAACAACAACAAAAAAAACTACAAAAAACAGGACCATTTCTCTCAAAGAATAATGTACAGGAAACGAATATTAATATAGAGGTTGCCTCTTGTAGCGAAAAAAAGAACTAGTTATTTAAATGTATTTCATTTAAATGTTAGTTAGATGAAAACTTAGTCTTATATATCAAAAGAAAAACTATAGTACAAAATGAAATATGCATCATTTAGAATTTTAAAAAATCAGCTTCACCAACTTCAGTGAACATGTATTTATTATTTGATATATACTAGTTTTTTAAATTGATTCTAAAATAATCATGAACCTTTTTCTAAAAACAATATATATTATTCAGTGTATTACATGTACATTGTATTCTTTGTGTTATATTCTTTAAATCACTTTTTATTCGCGAGAACTTTATTATCGCGTAATTACGCGAGATGGTATACTCGTGAAAATTTCATTCTCGCGTATAATAGAACTTCTTAAGATTATACAAGGTACTGACCACAATTCGTGAACATTTTGTTTCGCTAATAAAGAGTCAATGACTATCTCGCGAAAATAAGGTGTCGCAAAAAATAAGTGATCTACAGTATCCCTAAACATAAATTGTCAATATCAATGTCTCTCTTTTTCGAAATTTGGAGAAACAAAACAGATTAAAAATACAATAGCGAAAATTGTAAATATATTTCTCGATATGTATATCTGAAACGTTAACAGTGACATGTGTTAAGCTGTATCAAATCTAAAATACAAAACTTCGAATAATCAAATATGTAATATATATTTTAAGTTAACTATTCAAACCATTGTATCAAATTAAAAGGAATTTGCTTGTTCGCTTCCGTATTTTCAGTTTAAAAATGGTTCTTTTAAAAGGATCTTATTTATCTCTTTGTCTGTATCTCTTTCTCCCAGCTATCTGACTGTCTGTCTCTTAAACATCAGGGGCTTAAAGATTGATTGATTGTATATTGTTTAACGTCCCTCTCGAGAATTTTTTACTCATATGGAGACGTCACCGTATGCCGGTGAAGGGCTTCAAGTTTTTACCTTTACTCGGCACTCAGGGCCATTGAGCAGTGAGGGATCTTTATCGTGCCAACGCCTGCCGCTGACACGGGGCCTCGGTTTTTAAGGTCTCATCAGAAGGACCCGCAACTTTCACTTCAAAGTGCCGAGCGCATGGCGAAGGAACAGTTGCTACCCATTTTTTATCGACTTAGGTCAGTCGCGGCCGAGATTCGAACTCAAGACCTGCCGATCACGACGCCAGCGCTCTACCGACTGAGCTACCGTGAACGGTTCCCTTGAATAGCTAGAAAACTCAATAAAACTTCAATAATTGTCATTTATATAGCACAAGGGCATATATAAACGTTTTGATAAGTAATATCTCATTGTTCAGGAAAGTGGATGTGTGTTTCTCTTAGATATTACAAACCATTTCTAAATTTTATATCATTAAAGGTTGCAATTGCAACGCTTAATGATACAGTAGTGTGTATCATTAGTCGATATTTGCTTGTTTCATTAAGCGTCAGTGTTGCACTGCATTTGTGACGTTTAATGATATAATTCTATCATTAAGCGGCGATTTAGCATTAGCGGTTGAGAATGTCAGCTATTAATGCAATAAATTATGGCATTAAGCGTTGCAATTGCACCATTTATCATTAGAGGTTGCTACATGGCCTTCAACTCGACACTTAGATACGACGACAACGTATTGTAACTTAATTATTTCATTCGTATGTCGATACGATATATCAAAGTGATCTTGAAATAAAAAATACTACCGAGTCTGACACGTAGATCTTTTACTCTAAAAAGAAGTTAATTGTAATCTAACTACCAAACTCTATGATAAACGCGATGACTTTAACTTTTGAATCGCCAACTTGGATGGAGTATGTTGGCTGAGTTTTCAAAATCAGCTTTGAGTGCCTCGGCTGGAATATTATCAGGCCCAGGTGGAACTGAATAATTCAACAGTTCTTCAAAATGTTCTTTCCATCTCCTTCTTTGTTCTTCTTCCCCTTCTAGTTGTTTCTCTGCTTTGTCTTTCACTGGCCTTTCTTTTTTACTTCGCTTCCCAGCTAGCTTCCTTGTGATGTCATACAGATTTTTCATGTTTCCTGCTCTTGCAGCTTGTTCTGCTTCTGTTGCTAGTTCCTCGATGTACCTTCTTTTGTCAGCTTGAATACTTTGTTTTGTTCTCTTGTTGGTCTCTGCATACTCTTTTTGCTTTTTCACCTCTTGTTCTGCTTGAATTGACCACAGCCTTCTTATTCTTCCTCTCCTGTACTTTCTTAAGTGTGTCATTTGTGATCCAGTCTTTATGATGGTATTTTTTCACTCCAAGTATTTCATGGCAGCTTGTTGTGATGATTTCTTTTATCCCTTTCCAATGATCTTCAACTGTAGGGCTTGGTATTTGTTTTTCACCGCAATCTTGTACTTCTGTAAGATTTGAGTATCTTGGAGAAACCTGGTGTTATATTTGATTCTCTGAGAGTTTCCTTCTGTTTCCATTTTCTTGAGCTTCAGTTTGATGCTGTCTGTCAGTAGATGGTGATCTGAGGCTACGTCTGCTGCTTGTTAGACTCTGGTATCCTGCAAAGATCTTCTTAACTTATTGATACATATATGGTCTATATGGCTAACTTCCCTTACTTAATATACCTTCATCACCTGCATACGGGGTTTATATCTCTGAGTTGATTCGATACGCAAGAGCATGCTCTACCGTATGTACACGTACAATTTCTAAAACGAGGTTAATTTTTGACAAAACAAGAATATCAGCAGTCTCGTTTAACCTCATCATTTCGTAAGTTACATGGTCGATACAATGACTTTGTCAGCAAACACAATTTATCATTGAGTCAAATGCTGACTGACGTTTTTCATACTAATTGTAAGTCCAATTGGTGAAGATTTTTTTCGTTGTTTCCCGATTATGACAAAAACCGGTGTGGGTGTGACCGCTCGGCATGGGGTGCTCACTCCTCCATGGCACCTGATCCCACCTCTGAAGTGTTGGAGGTCCCTGTTTCCTCTGCTCCTATTTTGTATTGTTTTATAGACTTTTGATCTTGAATACTGTTCGTTATCTCCATATGTTTCACATTACAAATTATCAATTTGATATTACAAATTATCAATTTGATATTACAAATCATCAATTTGATATCACAAATCATTAATTTGATATTACAAATTATCAATTTGTTAAAACAGATTAAGTAATTTGATATATATAGGATCTCCCATGATTCGGTTTTTATCCAATAAATTGTGTGTAATTTTATCCCTTGGTCTTGGCGAAGGGATAAAAACAGACAACGAGTTGGATAAAAATTATATCCTACAAATCAAGAATCTCCCATGATTAAGGATATCCGATCCTTAGCAAGGAAGGATAACTCCAAAAATCAATATTTACTTTGAAATGGTTCAGAATTAAGCTTGAAAATGAAATTTTTTCATGCAACAATTTTCATTTTATTGATCTTTATAAGATTCAAGGTTTTTGAAAGTTTTAGAAAAGGTCTTATAAAAGTTGACATTTGTACCCTATAAAAGGAAAAAAATTAAAACAGTTTTAAAGGAATAAGATTTTCTTGAATCCAGGCTTAGATACCAATGCTTCTTAGCATGGTATTAAATAAGAAGTGATTTATGGTGTCTTGCAATGATAGCAAAAGCCTTTTACACTAAGTATTATAGAATATACGACAGAAATAGAAGACAAAAAATACCAAATAAATATAGAAATCATGACAATTTCTCTGAATGCCTGGATACCTATCGTTTTTTAACCTAAAAATATATTTGTTAATCAATGTGCAATTAGAAAATGCATTGCTAATATTCCAATTCGCTTTTTTTGCAAAAATATTGGAGATTTGACAATTTTCCCTATATAATATGATTAACTTTAATCTTTAACTTTAAAGAAATACTATGGATAAATTTACATAACTTTGTGGATTCAGAGATTCTTTTATGAGTATTTGCTAATTTTATAAACCTGAGGATCGGACTACCTTAATACAATCATTTTCATTTTTTTTTTCACAGATTTTATAAAAGACTCCACTTTATTTTACTTCATCACTCAATCGCAAAATTTATTGTGACATCACAACTGTGGGATATCAAAACATTTTCCAATGAGTCATATCCACGGTATAAAGGGGTAAACATGGGATAAAACAAATCAAAAATAATTTGAAATAACAAATTGAAGTGTATGTAGTTCTACGCAAGACAGGTCAAATCAGAAATCTAAGTATAAGACGGATTTAAAAAAAATATTTGCATTTGTCGAAGTTTTCGGCCAATAATAAGTCATAAAGGATTTAGTAGGACTTTTGAAAGTTTTTCCAGCAGCCAGGCCCTAAATTTGATGACTAAAATTACACACATACATAAAAAAATAAATAACAGAAGGCATTTCACATTAAATTTTACCAAGTACTACCCATTCAAGAATAATTGTTTATTTTCGTATTCAGAGAAAGATTGCTTCAGAATGTTTGTCTTTTTTCACGATAATTTATCGAAAAAATCATTTTTGTCAATGTTGCTTTGTTGCCCAAGCGTAATCATCTTCGCTAGCCAAGGGTTTCTGATACGCTACTCTCCTCATGAACCCTTGGCATACGGTGAAGTCAAAAGACGGGGTTGTTTTCGTCACGTGATCTCGAATCTATCAGGTATGCACTGATTGCGTCTTCGACAGAAATAAAGATGCGTGTTAAAGAAAAATTAAATCCAAGTTTTTTTTTCAAGAATAATTAAGAAGAAATAATTGGGTTCTCTTTATTTATTATTTATAGTGCAAATCGGAGGTTTCAATATAGAAAATGATGATGCAGTTGACTGGTTTTTATCCATATGTATCAGAGTATGACCTTTCATAAAAATATCTTGAAGTTTCTTTGAAACTTAGCAATTTGAACTGAGTTAAAAGCTTTTAGTGAGGCGGAAGGATAGAATGACGAAAGGACAAAAAGACAGAAGGATGGCAGGACAAGACAAACTCTATATGCCCCGGGCATATTCAAGGCGGGCCATAGTTAATAAGAAAACGGAAGGTGTGTCATTTCCACCAAAGCTTGTCTCTAAATTTCCAGTCCATAAATTACATAGTGCCTATTTAAATAACTGGCCAAACCATGACAAGTAGTCCAGTTGCCGAATACGGAATGAAAACAAACCATCTTATTATCAACTTTGCCTGAAGGTTTTTGACGTTCGACTTTTTGTCAGAGCTAGTTAACAAAGAAAACCTTGCCCGTATTTCACACTTTTTGTTCGGAGTTAATCGACGGATATTGCTAGACTGGGAAGCCAGACAGTGCAGGTGCGTTGCATGTTTACTGATTATTTTTAGACTTTGGTCACTTGTTCAGAATCATGTGACTTTTGTAAATTGAAAATTTAACGTCTGACATACATTGGAATATCTCTATTATAATAATATAAATACCTTTCTGCATGTGTGTATCAATCTATATATCAGTCGTTGTACAGAACCGTTCTAGAAGGAATGTTGACAGCGATAGACCAAATTTGAGAATAAAGACTTTAATAGACTCTCAAACTTAAGGACAGGTGAGCCTCACAAGCTTAATTATGTAATAGTATTTAAAGTTTCCCTTCCAGATTTCACATTAAAAAAAACTGGGTCAAAGTAATCAAGTAAAATTTTGAAAATGTATTCAATAAAAGTGCCCTCATTCCGTCTACCGTCATTAATAGCTATAAGACACACACACACACCCTTTCTCTCTCTCTCTCTCTCTCTCTCTCCTGATAATGCGTCCTTTTAGCTCACTTGAGCCTTCTCTGTCGTCGTCATTGTCGTAAACATTTCATATTTTCACCACGTGGCTAATTTTAAGCACACTTGGCACAGAGTATCGTTGTGTAAAGGGGATTCAAGTTTGATCAAGTGAAGGACTGTGTCCTTTTCAAGAGGGAAATAACTCAGAAATAGTAAGATTTGGTTGGGAGTTTAAATATAGCCTTCCTTTCAAGAACCACTGGGTCCGAAAAGATAAAACATGCAAACGCTTCCTAGGTCATGAACAGTGGGTTTTTTTTTGGGGGGGGGGTCACAATGGGTGATCAAAGGTAAACATAAAAAATCTTCTTTTTTAATTTTCTTCTCTGGAACCGTAAATCAGTGATTTTAAATTTTTATATGGATGCTTCCTCAGGTTCTAGTAATGTAAATTCAATATTGTTCAAATCATGAATCACCAAAGTTAAGGAGGGGCCATAATTTGTGATCAATTAAATGACTTGCAAATACATAGGAGAAATCGTTAAAAACCTTCCCAAGAATAGCAAATCTTTTATTAGTCGTATTAATGAAAGAAAAAGTGAGGAAGCTCAAATACCTCACACTCCCCCAAAAGTCGAAGTGCTGAAATTCCCATGAAAAATAAAGGAATCAGAATTTCCTGGTAATATGCACATCTACACATTGTGTCCTAAATATCTGCAAAGTTTGATGAAATTGTGTGCAATGGTTTATGAGAAGTTACGCTGACACACTGTTCATCTCTAAATTCAAGATATAGCCAAAAATCTAAGTTGAAAAGTGCGGAAATTCCCGGAAATATGAAGGAATCGGAAATTCCTGGTAATTTGCACATCAACACATTGTGTCCTAAATATCTGCAAAGTTTGAGGAAATTGTGTGCAGCGGTTTATGAGGAATTGCGCTGACAAACTGTTCATCTCTATATTCAAGCTATGGCCAAAAAACCTAAGTTAAAAAGTCCGGAAGTTCCCGGTAAAATTAAAGGAATCGGAATTTCCTATTAATATGCATATCTACACATTATCTGCAAAGTTTGACGAAATTCTGTGCAGCGGTTTATGAGGAGTTGTGCTGACAAATTGTTCATCTCTATATTCAAGATATAGCCAAAAATCTAAGTTAAAAAGTCCGGAAATTCCCGGAAATATGAAGGAATCGGAATTTCCTGGTAATTTGCACATCTGCACATTGTGTCCTAAATATCTGCAAAGTTTGACGAAATTCTGTGCAGCGGTTTATGAGGAGTTGCGCTGACAAACTGTTCATCTCTATATTCAAACTATGGCCAAAAAACCTAAGTTAAAAAGTCCGGAAATTCCCGGAAAAAATAAAAGGAATATAAATTTCCTGGTCATTTGCACAACTACACATTGTGTCCTAAATATCTGCAAAGTTTGACGAAATTCTGTACAGCGGTTTATGAGGAGTTGCGCTGACAAACTGTTCATCTCTTAATTAAAGCTATGGCCAAAAAACCTAAGTTAAAAAGTCTGGAAATTCCCGGGAAAAATAAAGGAATCGGAATTTCCTTGTAATATGCACATCTACACATTGTGTCCTAAATATCTGCAAAGTTTGACGAAATTCTGTGCAGCGGTTTATGAGGAGTTGCGCTGACAAAAAAACAGGACTGGCGGACTGACTGACTGACGGACGGGTCAAAAACATTATACCTCACGCAATTGTTGCGTGGGGTAATTATCCTCAGGTAAGGTAGGTATATGTATATCCATATTTTTTTTGAAAATTCATTCAAAAAATCGATGTGCATGGTAGCTGCTTTACTGACATCAGATGGTATGTCATTGGTATTAAACGCACATATCTGTGTGTTTGTTTTAACGTCCCCTGAGCATTTTTATTCCACTCGTATGGAGATGCCGCCACTTGTCGGCGTAGGGCCGTAAATTTCAGACTTCAACGTTTCACTCAATGCAATTGAACAGTGAGGGATCTTTTTCGTGCCAGCACTTACTGTGACACGGAACCTCAGATTTTACGAACCTGTGTTAATTTGCGTCCCGCAGTGAGATTCGAACCTGCGACTTGAGGATCAACCAACCCATTTAATTCACAACTCGAGAGCAAACGCTCAAACCACGGCGTCACGCAGGGAGTAATTAATTTAACTCCGAGCTTGCATAAATTATTTCATAAAATGTACAATGATTTCAAATCAGTATATAAGTTCATTTTTCTCCAACAAATATTTCAATATCATCGATTAATAATTTAATCCATTTACAGGTATATACTTCGCAGATATGCCATTTGAGGATTTGGTTCATTTTGATGGCTGCTGTTTCCCGCCTTTTCCACCGCTAGCAGCCGATGCTAAAAAACACTTGGATGCGCTACGTAACATGAAAACACGAGAAGATGATGTGCTTATGATAACGTTTCCCAAGTGTGGTAAGTCATATATAGTAAAACTCGATCGGTTATAACGAAGTCACTGTGACATACATGTATGAAATTACTTCGCTATATCCGTAATTTGTAATTATCTGTATTAGGAAATCTTTAAATTAGCTAGGGATCCAAGATAACTTGGCTATATCCGTGAATTGCAGTGACTAGAGTTTATATCATTAAGATAACATAGTTCTCAAATCTATAAAGTTTTTCGCTTTAGTTCTAAGTTAAGAATTTACCCCAGCCCGGCAAATGTTTGAAAATATTACAAACAAAGCTTCAATGTAGATCGTCGCTAACTTACTTTATAAGCAGTAACATTTAAATAAATTTCTCATTCAATTTTCCTTCGTAGGTATCTCTGATTTTAATTATTTATTTCCTTTCGTTGACGTTAAACTCCTTAAAAGTTACTTTAAATTGGTTTGAATAATTTATTGATGAAGAAATGGCCAAGTTGTATAATTTTATTTTAAATTATTAATTTTATCAAAGATTTTATCACTTTGACATCAACCTTGTTTATAGGAATAATTATGTAATTTGCTATGTTTCAACAGGAACCCATTGGGTCTGGGAGATAATCGTTATGCTACTGCAAGGAAAAGCAGAGTACCATCCACTCACCAGAGAACACGTGTTCCTGGACATGATAAGTGATCTGTCCTCTCTGGACAAACTGCCCTCCCCCAGGGTGTTTAACTCTCATATGCCCTACCGGTGGTTACCACAGGAGCAGTTCCGGTCAGGGAGAAAAATTGTTAACGTCATCCGAAATCCAAAAGATGTGGCGGTGTCGTGGTACTGCCATTGGCACTCGTCCAATGAATTGGGGTGCGGATCTGTCTCTTGGCAAGAATTTTTTGAAGAAGTAGTATTAGGACAATGTAAGTTATAGTCATAGGTGCATTTCTGAAGATATCTTCGGCCAAACTTTTTCACATGTTACAGTTACTTTTTTAATTTATATGACGCATCCAGAATGAGGGCGTTTCAAAATACATATTATTGTAGAAAGAGATAGGGACATTGATATAATAAAGCCTGAATAACGGCTTTTATTTTGAGTAAATATTTTCATTCCTTTTAATTTTAGACAAGAATGCGTTTGGTGGATATTTCAACTTTCAAAAAGAACTCTTTGGTGCGGTAAAGACCAACAAAGAATGCTCAATCCATACACTTTATTACGAAAAATTGAAAAAGGTAAGATCCGCCTACAGTGATCCACTCTTACAATGAGGCGTGGTGGTCGGAGAAAACGGAAAAATCCGTCGTCAATTCAGTGTGTAAATAATGGCTTTTAAAACAAGTAGTATGAAAAACGTTGGTCAGCATTTAATTAACTTAATGAAGTGATAAATTGTATTTGCTGACAAGGTCATTGTATCGACCATAGAAATTACAAAAATTAAATGATGGTTTTAAACGAGGCCCTTGATATTCTTGTTTCATCAACTTGTTTTTCATAAAATTGCCTCGTTTAAGTAATTGTTCAAACGTAAAGAGCATGTTCTTGTGTAATGCAAATCGAATGACATGATCTTGAATTGCAGATGTATTTTAAAAGTGGAAGATCATGGGTATAGGATATTAAAACCTCCAATCTGGGAAAAGGGAAACATTATTATTTTTATTGTTTGATGTTTGCTTTCAGGATCCCGTGTCAGAGATACTAAAATTAGCAAGCTATCTTGGAGTTGCTTGCTCCACTGAATTGGCGAGTAATATATCTGAAAAGTGTAGTTTCCAAAATCTAAAGGACGCATCCGATAATACAAAGGACCACGGGGAAATAGCCAAAGCAATGAAAGAAATGGGCAGAGAGCTCCCAAAGTTTTACCGAAAAGGTATCGCCAACCCAGGCAAAATTCCTTAATATTAAAGTACAGTAAACATGTTGATCAGTACGTTTAGAAAAACAGCAATAGATAAATCTAACTAGGATTAGATGATCCGTTAATTAAATTGGAAGTAAACATGCAGAAGTTTATTGGTTTGTGTAACCTGGTAAGCATATTTCCACAATGGTACATTTTCCTCTATCCTTGCATTGCATGAATTCTCTTTTTATTAGACGTCTCCATATCAGTGAAATATTCTGGAGAGGGACGTTAAACAATATACAATCAATCAATCTTTTTATTATCAAATGAAAAAGCATCGCCACAGTCAGGCTTATAGTTACACGTACGGTGGTATAATTGCAAGACAGGCCCTTCTCTGACAGCGATTTATTTTGCAATTGACTAGTGAAAGTTGCATTACAATATCTAAGCTTATCTGAAAACAGTAGTGTTACATGTACGTGTATCAGGAATCGACATAAATATTTGTTTTCAACATCAAGCATGGCAGTTTTGATAATACGTTAACTTTCACTTTGAAACAAAACTATCAGATCTCAAGAATGATTGCTCATCCATACTCCCTTTCAATTTCATCGAGACTTTTTACATGCTTTAGGAAAACCATTTCATATGTACATAAACTTGTAATTTGACATATATAAAATTTAGCGTTACCAAAAATAAGAAAAGAAACGAAATGACAATTAAAAACTGTATCGCGTACAAAAAAGCTTCAAATCTAAGAAATTATAGCTATCATCAATGTTTTGTAGACTTTATCTGGCAGTATAAATTAAGCTGGTTTTATTTTTTATTAGGAGAAGTTGGTGACTGGAAAAACTGGTACACGATTTCACAGAATGAACGACACGACGCCATGATTAAACAGGAAACGAAGGACATTGACTTCGATCTTCAACTTATCTACGAGATTTAAAATCGGTCTTGTTTGTGTTTGACGTTATCATGAATGCATGTGTTCCAGCTAAGTATTTGTTATACGTATGAAATTGTCAAGATTAAAGGTTTTTCAAGTTTTTTTTCCACACCCGGTGCAAGATCATGAGACCAAAACCATGAGTCTCAAACAAAAGCTTTGCCACAAGGATATAAATGCGCATTTAAAATATTGAAATATGCAGAAACAATTCAAAGTTATGGCCATGATTTAATTTTTAGGTTCTTTTGGAAGGCCGGAAATTCCAAAAACTATATTATGAGAGCACAAAAATAAAAAAAAAAGGTCTTTAAACAATTTAGACATTAGAAATTTTATAAAAGAAACAAAATACTATTAGAATGTATGTATAAAAGCAATTTACTGGACAAAATTTACAAAAGCAAGGAAATGCAGGTATATATACAATGATGCGCATTGAAGTTGTTTTCCTTTGAAAGAAACATTTTGGGTCTTATCGAACGTCAAATGGTCATAAAGACACTTAAAAAAAAAAGAGGAAGCAATTTTTGTTAAAATGAAATGCTAAGTATAACGGTAGTCAAGCTCAAAATTCAATTAACAATATAAAATTTAGGCAGAGCAAACACGAACCTCCAAGACATTAGAGGTGGGATCAGGTGCCATGGAGGATTGGGCTTCCCCTGCCGAAACGTCACACCCACTACGTACTCCTTGTCATGATCTGGAAATAACGGAAAATCCGTCGACAATTCAGTGTGTATATACATGTACATGTGATGACCTAATAATTAGTATGAAAAAATACTTGAAATTTAGTGGCTGTTGTTTAATGGACTTTCGAGCTTTAATACTGTCGCTGTCTTCATATATTTCCTTTTAACGAAAATTGCTTCCTCTTTATCGCTATCTCCATATATTACTTTATTATGCATTTTTTTCTTCTTTTCATTATTTTGGGGAGAACAGCGGTTAGGGAATATATTTGCAGGGAATGCAGAGTATAAACTTTAACTTTAAATACAAAAGGTGAAGATAACAACCGATGATTGATCTCATAAATCTTCAAACAATACAAATCTGTGAACAAAGCTTAAACACGGAACATGAAAATCCCAGGATCCCAGGAGCCTAGGAGGAGTAAGAATCCCCTGTCGACCGGTCACATCCGTCCTGAAACACATGTATTGAAATAGTAGACGGAAACACGGAGAGTCTGACGCATCTGTTTCATATTTGGATATTTTACTCGAAAAAGACGTTAAAAGTAATCTAACAACCAGGCTCTATGTTTAACGTGATGATTTTAACTTTTCAATCGTCAAATTCCCTTATTATATGCAGCAATATACCTTCATCACCTGTATACGGGGTTTATACAGTATATCTCAATTGATTCGATACGTATACACAAGAGCATGCTCTGCGTACTATATGTACAATTTCTTAAATGAGGTAAATTATTGACAAACAAGTTGATGAAATAAGATTATTAGCAGTCATTTTAAAGTCTTCACTGCGTAAGTTCCTTGGTCAATACAATGACCTTATCAGCAAATACAATTTATCAGTGAGTCAAATGCGGACTGACACTTTTCATACTCATTGTTAGTCCATGATTTATACAGTGAATTGACGACGGATTTTTTCCGCTATTTCCCGATCATGACAAGGAGCATATGTCGGGTGTGACCGGTCGGCAGGGGATGCTCACTCCTCCATGGCACCTGATCCTACCTCTGATGTTACGGAGGTCCGTGTTTGCTCTGCTCCTATTTTGTATCGATCGATTAATGGACTTTGAGCTTGAATACTGTTCGTCTTCTCCATGTTCACGTAGAAATTTAAAAAAAAAATTCTATCTGCTTCATAGGAATATAAAAAGGTCGGATAAAAGAGGAGCACAATTAGTATCTATCGAGTTCCAACTGTTTGTTGGAAGACGGTCTCCGAAGATTACATATATATACAAAGTTGTCATTTATTTGTTTGTAGAATAAGTGTTTTTCAACGAAGAATTTTTTTTTGACCGCCAATTACAAGATATGGTGGAATGCAAGATTAAACGTTGATTACGAATATTCATGGAATCAATCTCTTTAGCTGTTTGCACTATAAACACTCGTCATGCTTATTTTATATTGAAATTATTAAAAAGTTATCTACGAATTTCGGGACAAATCTTTAAACTATAATCCAGAAAATTTAGAGTAGAAAAGTAAGAAAGCAAAACCAACTCACCAGTATTGGCAGTCCGAACTCATTGATGTGTGCAGAGTTTAAACAAATTGAATAGGCCAAGACACCTTGAGCAGTCTTTGGCAAAATTTGAAGTTCTTCCTGAAAGAGACTACGGTAGAGTATAAACTTTTGAAAATCAAAATTTGTATAAATTGTGAAAATATTTTAATCACGTACATGAGTATACAGCATCATTAGGGGTCATATGAGTCAGAGCACTTGAGAAACTTAATGCACGGGTGACCAACAAGGTCCATGGGCCTCTGCTTTGAGTAGACTAAATCGGGATCGAGATTCAATTTTTTTGTAAACAAATAAACAAAGCGAGAAGAAATTAGAAAGCGACTTTCGGACTTGTCATTTAGGCTGAATCTATTATCAGATACAAGAAAAACTGTCAAAATGAACGGTATTTTTATTTATTTTATTACATTTAGTTTATTTTTATGTCTAAATTGTTTCACTGTATCTCTGCAAAAACATTTAATTGACAGTCGCGTGACAGGAAGTGTCTGGCGGATTTCCAGATTTTCGATAGGATTATCATTGTTTTTTGTAAAATGATTTTATTTACAAATTGTTGATAATATAAATTGCAGAATATCAATATTCAGAACAAGTTTTGTAGTCCAGAAACACAAAGTGGCTATCTTTTGATATTTTGCTTCATTGTCGTTGGTGAGTTCATTTGTTTTGCAGTTTTTGTGTTATGCCATGGAAAAATCCACTGAAACATCGACAGTGAGAAGAGCCTCAGATCTTCCAGTAAGTGCCAAAAGTACAGTGTCAGGTGGCCTTGTGCATCACATTGAGTCAAGTACAGCTATTGTTAAGTTAACAGGGCATCGTGTCAGGAAGCTCTCCGACACAGATTCAGATTTCACTTCATCAGAGGAGGAAGAGAGAGACTACACAATTACAGAGATTGACCTGAATAAGGAAGTGGGGCCTCCATCAGGGCTCGAAGACACAGAACCACTCAGCGATGAAGATCGGGGGACAGTGACCGTGAAAAGTACAAACAACCTGGAACAGTTAGATACACTACAGACATTGGAACCTAAAGTCAAAGTCATAGTAGAAGAGTCCAAACAAAAGTCAGAGCTGAAGAAGATATTTTCTGTGGACAGATTCAATCCTTTTGACAGAGATTTACACATGGAGGAGGACCATTATACAGAGGAAGTCATACCAACTGTCAGTGAACAGGATTTCAGATTCAAGTCCAGTAACGGTGTGTGTTTGTGTGTAAATCTGAATTAATTTTACAATATTTCTGCATAATCAGGGACCTATATACTAACGTTAGTATATAAGTCCCTGGTATAATCCTTCAATTTTTGATTCATGGTTAAATTAAATCTAGTCTTGAAGTTATGACATATGCAGACCAGTCACAAAAGAGAAATCCTATTCTAATCCATGGTCATTATGACGATGTTATTGCAGATAAAATATGATAATAATGGGAGATGATTTTGTGATTTGAAGCATGTGTGTATCTCTAATTCAGGTTCTAATGGCAGCTCTTGGACAGACATTTCTGATGACAATCCAGACATTACGAATGCTGACCTCGGACTGGCAGAGGATCACTTCTCTCACCCTGAAGTTTGTGATATTTTATTAATTAACATTAATTGTCTAGAAAAATTCTTACAATTCATTGATTGATAATTACATGAATGATATACTTTTTTTGTAATAGAGCTGATAAGCTTATATGCTAAATAAAGGAAAGGACAAGGTCTTGCAGAGATACCAAAGTGTTTTGATAATTTTGAAAATGTGTGTGAAATTACTGAATAATACTAATTTGTTCATGTATCTGACATCTATCTATTGATATGAACAGGGACATTTTGGGCTGAGTAGCACAGAGGAGATGGAGATGGCTATAGAGAATTGTAAAGATTTGATTGGTCAAGCCCAGCCTCATTCTGACCGACACAAAAATCTTGTCCAGAAACTGGTTCAACTGAGACTGAAGCTCCAGGAGTTAAAGGTAAACTTACCTAATGCATAATGAGAAGGCATAAGGTGTAAAAGATAATTGCTCTGTTAAAGAAAACTGAACAAGTGAGAAATCTCCTTCAAGCAATGAGTGTTACATGTAACTGTGCATGTTTGTTTTTATGCCTCTCTTGAGAATTTTTCACTCATATGGAGACACCACCACTTGCCGGTGGAGAGCTGCAAAATTTTGTCCCATACTCAGCACTTACAGCCTTTGAGCAGGGAGGGATCTTTTTCATGCCAGCACTTACTTTGACATTGAGACATTGACATTAGTTTATAAGGTCTCATTCCAAGGACCAGTCTCTAAGTCGCACAGTGGGATTGGAACCTACTATATATGGATCAATTCCTTACTTCACGACTCTAGAGCAGATGCTCTAACCATTGCGCCACATGGGCGACTTAACTGAGCATGCATTTCTTTAACAGGATGGCCCAGAACCTGTCCCTTTAGATGTTAAGCTGGTGGTGGGACACAAATTCCAGACCCAGGAGAGTCGAAGTACAAAGTACTACTGTGAGAAGTGTAACGCCATGATTCTGGGGGTCATACAGAAATGGTTCAAGTGTTCAGGTAGCTATGTAACTGGATAAAGCAGTTCATTTTGTAATTAAACAGTGTTTATGTTATCAGGGGCAAATTAAGATTTTGCATAATTTTTTCAGAATGTGGATATAGCTGTCATGAAAAATGTCTTAATACGATAACTAGGATGTGTGCCAGTCAGAAGGTTAGACATCAGACAATATTTGAATGGTTATACATTTTGTATATAAAACCAATATAAATTTTATGTCGTAATGAATAAAATGAATACTTTTGTAGGTGCTGGAGGTCCCTGAATTCTGTCTTTCAATTTGTCCAAACAGAGGTTTATCTGCCCAGAACTACAGGTGTGCCGAATGTAGGAAAGCCATTTCATTCCGTAAGAATTTCTTTGTCAACTTACACATTTAATTCAGTAACACGAGTAAGCATGACATTGGATTCTTGCTGCCTACTCTTAATTAATTTTTTTAATCAAATCTCCATACTGTTTATTGCCGTTTCCGTCTGCCCCTTTATTGTTATTTTCTTATATATTCAATATATTTTAATGGTTATGGTCTTTCTTTCCCCAGAGTCAGGTTTCAGTGAGCCTCGGCTTTGTGATTACTCAGGAAATTATTTTTGTGAACTTTGTCACTGGAACAATATCATGGTCATTCCTGCCAGAGTTCTACATAACTGGGACTTTGAACCCAGAAAGGTTAGTGTTCTTTGTACAAAATGTATGTGTATGCACTTGTAAAATTAATTTACATTTTTAGAACTAAGCAATTTTTAAATATAACATGATTTTCTTATGATGTATGAAAAAAGGGAGTGAAATTATTTGCTACCTTCTGGTTATTTGTTGAATTTTTAATTTTACAATTTCTTAACAAATTGCATAGTTTTGATTTAATGACAATAAACTTATTACAGGTGAGTCGTGCCTCTAAACAGTTTCTGAAGCTGATGACCTCTAAAGCCGTGATGAGAATCCAGGACGTCAACCCCATGTTGTTCAACTTCGTAGAGGAACTAAATGATGTCAAGGTCAGTTTGAAAATTAGATCAAACTTTACAAAAGAACTGCAACTCAGACCAAAAATAAAACTAGAGGTACTGTGAGCAATGGGCTCACTAAATAATACCCCCGCCTCCCATATGAATATAATGGCAGTGTCCATGTTTTGCTCTGGATAATCCAAAATATATGTCAGATCAAAAAGTAAAATAGGAGTGCACAATGGCAATATGTAATAAAGATTCTGTGAAAGTTTCATTAAATTTCCTTCTGTAGTATTAGAGGAGTTGCGGATAAGAGATGGGTACCCCAAAGTGTAACAGACGGACGGACATACCGATTACTATATACCCACCCACTTTTCAAGTGGGGGGGTATAAAAAGAACTACAACTCAGACTAAAAATAAAAAAAGAACTACAACTCAGACCAAAAATAAAAAAAGAACTACCACTCAGACGTGAAAAAAAAATCAGGTCTGCAATTTACAAAAGAAATACAACTCAGACCAAAACTTGTTTCTTTAAAAGTTTGCAAAATTCTGCTTCTTACAAATATTGTTTTCATTTTCTTTAAATTTTCTTTCTTAAAAAAATATCAAAATAATTTTCAAGTTAATGTTAAGAAGAATGATATCTATCCAAGAGAATAATATTTTGGGCTAATAGTTAGTTCTTTAAAAGATGCCTCTGACTTCTACAAAGCATCTGCGTATATTAGGGCTGAAATGATATACCCCCTCCACGATTCGATGCGTATTGCAATACTTGTGTCACAATTCAATTTTTTCGATACGATATATTTTAAAAAAGAAATAGATCATTAGGTTAAAGAAAACATGTATTCAGATTCCAAAAGATACATAGAAGGTGGCGATACAAAAAGAAAACACTCTTGTGCTTCTGTAGAATAAGCACATTGTCTGTGTCAATTCTAGCAGCATCAGCCTGCTCTAAAACTTTCTCTGTCTCAATTTTCTCTCTCATGAGTGTCAAAATGAGGATAAAGCCGGTCATTTCAAGGGGTAATCTAACCTGATTATAAAAAAATGTATTGAATTGAAAATTGAGGTAGTGAATCAAATATTGAATTGAGGAATTATATTGAACGATATCGATATTTCGATGAATTGTTTCAGCCCTAGCGTATATATAATGCCTAACTCGCATGTTTAACCTAAATTCTTAATTTTAGGTAATCATATATTTTTTGGTCAATAGAAACTGCGAGAGGAGTTGTTGATAATGAAGAAGTACCTGTTGGTGTGCAGTGAGGCAATGGAGAAGAAGTTCTTGTTGTTACTGAAGGAGCGGCAGCATTTTGTGGAGACTTCTGATAAATACTCCATGCAGGACCTACTGGACATAACATCTGATACACTCCTCCCAGAACTGGCCAGTATACATACAACATGGGCCCAACATATCAAAACAGATTGTCAGGTATGGACACCCCCATATAACAAAACAGATTATCATGTATGGACAAAGCATATCAAAACAGGTTGTCAGGTATGGGCCAGCACATCAAAACAGATTGTCAGGTATGGGCCCATCACATCAAAACAGATTATCAGGTGTTGGCCCAGCACATCAAAACAGATTGTCAGGTATGGGCCCAGCACAACTAAACAGATTGTCAGGTATGGGCCCAGCATATCAAAACAGATTGTCAGGTAGGGGCCAAACATAACAAAACAGATTGTCAGGTATGGGTAAGGACACATCAAAACAGATTCTCAGCTATGGGTCCATCATATCAAAATATTTACATTCAGTGTAGTTTTCCTTATGAAATCCATTAGAAATCCGCAACGTTCAAATTTCTATAACACACGCAAAACCTTGTCACCGCGCGTTAGAATACACAGTAGGAACTATATGCATTTTCAATACTCTAGGAACACCAAAATGTAAAATGTTTTATTTCAATTTAATGAAAAACTATAACCCTGAAAAATTAACGTAAAAATTAACGTAATGTGCTCTAAGAATTAATTTGTCCTTTTTTTCCTCGCAGTGTTTGTTTGCGTAATTTAACGTTGCAACGTCATTTAACGTCATTTGACGTCACAAACGGCTCTTACATCTATTAGCCACGGCAGTTTTAAAGGGCGCTAAATTAACATTTAAGATTAGCGAAATAAGCAATTATAAAGAAGGAAAATTAGAGAATGTAAATATATGCATTGAATTCATATTTTTGGCTGTCTTCGGTCCTATAACACACCTGGCCGTGCCGACAAATTTATCATACCACGCTAACGCGCGGTATTCAATTTGTCGGCACGGCCAGGTGTGTTATAGGACCGAAGACAGCCAAAAATATGAATTCAATGCTTAAATATTGTCAGGTCCTAATTGGCCCAGCATATCAAAAGAGATTGTCACGTATTAGGGAAACTGAAGAAGTGTGTTTATGATTAATCTTCAAGGGTGAAAATATATAGAATGTAAACTAGCTTTCCAAACATAATTTAAGCTGGATACCAATATCTTTACATTACATAAAATTCAGGAATTTTTGTGTAAACATAAATTAAATGAAGTTTTAAAGAAGTTTAAGGTAAAAAGACACATATTCGTTGAGCTTTCTAGCTCATGTGTACCTTCAGACAATGTACACATGTTCTTTTCCTTCAATAGAAGTGTCAGGCCAAGGGCTTTATCTGTGAACTGTGTGACGACGATGAGACCCTGTTCCCCTTTGACAGCATTGCAGTGGTCTGTTCCCAGTGTTCGTATGTACTACACAGGTAAAATGTGTGTTCTAACTTGTTTTTATTCTGTCAAGAAACAGTAAATGTAGGAAATATTGTATAATCTATGATGAATATGAGTTTAGTCTTTATCCTTTTAGTTAAAAAGATTTCTTTTGACTTGAATTTCAAATATATAGTATGGTTAGGATGGCACTGTTACCTTTAAGGTGTTAGGAGAAATCCTTTCAGATTATAGGGTCTTTTTTTCTTATAATCAAGATAAGTTGCTAATACTGATGTACATTTTTTATATACAGACATTGCTTTGCCAAGAGAGGAGCCCAGTGCCCCCGATGTGAAAGAAGGAACAAGAGAAATGTCAACTGAAAAAGATATGAGAAATGTCAACTGAAGAAGATTTGAGAAATGTCAACTGAAGACATGAGAGATGTCAACTGAAGAAGATATGAGAAATGTCAACTGATTAAAGAAGAAACAAGAAATATCAAATGAAGATTTTATCCTCAAGTCTGTGCAATAAACAAAGTCATTTGTCATTAAAAATCATTTATTTCTACATTTTCTGTTGTCTGTTCAAAATATTTAACATTTAAACAAAATCATTTTGGAGAATTTTACATGTAAATGTTAATCAGACTAGGATCTTTTTATTTTTACAGAAAATACTTCAAAATTGTTGAATTTTTTTTTTAATCTAGATATATATTTTAAATTTATAGAATGTGTAATTGGAAATTAAATTTTTTTTATTTATAAGTCAAAATGTTTATAAAACTCGAAATTCTTCTTTTTTAAAAAAAAAAAAAGTTTGAAGAAAGAACTAGACTTTATGCTAAATTACCCTATTATTTACCAATGCATGTGAAGACGAATACAAAACACTACACATTGTATGTAATCATTCTTGCATACTTTAAAGTTTCGCACATCTCAGGCATTAAGGACCTCACTTGTTACCTTCCCTGGCAGGTTATCTAAGTGGACTGCGTGGTCGTATGTCGGGTCCGGCGAGACGTTGTGATCTGCCTTAGTTGTTGTAACGTCGTATAAGGGATTTTCTTTATCACATATTCCCTCTGAACGATCGTAAATGTCTTCTTTTCGTTCAGTTATGACATCTTTCTCCCAGAGATGATTATATACGTCTGTTGATTCCGATACATTTATACCGCTGGCTTTTTTATACACCCCACTCTTGTCATCTGTGATATCCCCCTCTGATTTTGGTATGTGGACTGTGTCCAGTGTAACCGAGTCAGAATGGAGGGTATCTAATTTTGAATTGTCTGCCATTTCATAAAGTTCAGTGTTGGCAACAAGCTGTGCCGATAATTGCTTGCTTTCAGCTGTTGATACAGCATCCAGAGTTCGTTTTTTCTGAAGTTTCTTCCTGTTTTCATTCAGATGTAATGTAAATTAAACTTATATATGTATTTTTTTTTTATTTAAAAAAATCATGAATAAATTGTCAGATAAGAAATAAATCCCAAAACCTCTCACCTGCAATATAAGAAACAAACGACAACGAGGATAACAGCCAACGCTACTGGAACACTGTAAACAACTGGTGTTATTTCTGATGAACCTTTGATTATGTAAAAGTTGATTAAAGGTACAAAATTAAAAAAAAAAAAAAAAAAAATTACAGCCTTTTAATCAACATGAATTTACTTACAAAACCTTATTAAATATATGGTGAATAAATAAATATGCTGTAAATCACTATTCGCGAGAAGTTTATTTTTGCGTAGTAACATGGGTGTGCCCGCTAAAATTACTTTCTTGCGTAAATACGAATTAGTAAGAATTATTAAGAAAAGCATAACTCATCAAAATATTCTATCGCATATAAATACTTAATAGCTCACCCACGAAAATAAAGCGTCGCAAAAATATTGTGATTTACAGTTATTGCCAGATTAGTTATCAAGAAAATTTGATCCTTTCAAAATTTTGTAAACAATCATTTATATAATTATGGATTTTAGTTACAGCAGGCTACAAGTTTTCTTTACCGTTAGCTGTAGTCTGGCTTGTGGATGATCCTAGCTGTCTTATTTTTGTCGACACTTCTACAATATATGGAAATAAACATTTTATTCTAGCTGTAAGGCGAATTTACATTGTGATTTCCAATATTTTTCATTTAAATTGATGACCTTTACCAATATTTTACTTAATTATATCGGAACATTCCTAAGCATTAATTGAGCCAACGTTAATTTTGTTCCAAAACTTGCAGGGCTTGTATCTACCTTGAGTAGAACTGGGCAAATATGTATTTCTGTGTGATACAGAGGAATATGGGGTATCATTTGGCATTCTGCTACTTTCATCGTATGCTATGGTGGATGCGTTTAAATAAATATTCTGATCACTCGTCATTAAACCTTCGTTATCTCGGCTGGTAGTTTCGTCTCTACTAACTGTCTCTTGTTCTGATGCCTACAATAATAGAAATAAAGCAAAGGTGCTTGAGTATAATGATATACATTTAACTTAGTATCTTGTTATCATGATCTTGTAATGATGAGACAACAATCTTATCATAACGAGTTAGTCAACTCGTTTGAACGGAAAATGAGAAAATTATCTCGTTCGAGTTGCATAACTCGTTTTGAGAAGATGATTACCTTTTTGTAATGAAACATATGGAGATAACCAACAGTATTCAAGATCAAAAATTCATTAAACAAAAAAAAAATCAGGAAAAGATCAAACATCAGAGGTGGGACCAGGTGCCATGGAGGATTGAGCATCCCCTGCTGACGCGTGCTCCTTGTCA